>NW_021702005.1:0-28596 GCF_005190385.1 Monodon monoceros
CTGGCCTGAGGACAAGAGAGGGGCTTGGTTCAGGGCTGCAAGCTCCAAGATACGCACATGAGGTGCTTGATAAATTAACAAAATCAGCTTTAACTTCTAGAAAAACAAATGATAAGGACTGTCAAGGGTGCAGGGTGTGAGATTTTACTCTATTTGTAACTTAACTAGCTATCCTGTTACTGTTCCATGAATGCTGGCAGAAGGCAGAAGACTCCTAGATCAGATATAAAGGATTTTATTACTCATAGCACAGCCATAGCAAGAGCTTTAGCATGGTTTTTTGCATCAGTTTCCCATGTCTACCAAGTGCCATGGGGGTGGTACAGGATCTATGATAGATGCCTGCACATACAGTGGGCTGTGTTACAAGAGAGGAACATCTGTAAGGCATTAAGGCATATGTGTGCAGCACTGAGGTTCCGTGATTCACAGCTTATTTTATAGTAAGAAACAAGCCTGATCTTTTTCCAGGGGGAAATGTTGCCTTATCTGTCAAGGTTGATTGTTGCAAATACAATCCTGAGAAATGGCATGGAAAACAATCAGGGCCTTGTATTCTTGGCATACCCAGTAAGAAAAACATTCAGGAATACTAAAGGTCCATGACGGTTTGCCTCTCTCAACAGTGATTAGCAATGCGTAAGAACAAATGGTTTGTGAAAAAAAACAAAAACAAAAAAAACAGCTTTCCCTATGCTGGAAGAAGTCCCAGGAGAGACACTCTGGTTAAAAAAGAAGTCAATTAACAAAGACCCTACAAATTATGCTTATTCATTACTTCTTTAGCTGATAGGTGGAACTGGGGATTTCTTTGTCCTTATCAAGGAAGAAAAGAGAGAAGACATTATCATAGGGACAACGTGAATGCTGAAAAATTTGTGGTAACCTGAGAAGGGTTTGGAAAAAACTTCAAAGGTCAGGGGCAGGTGGTGGTAAATAGCAGTGAAACAAGAAAGTAGAATAGGCCCATGTGGCTGAATGAAATGGAAGAAATGAGAGCAGATAACAACCTAAACCTTTCCTTGTTTGCAGAGACAGTCTCCAAGGTGGCTTCCCCTCATGATTCCCACCTCCTGGTATTCATGCTTTGTGTAATCCCATCCTCGAGAGTGTGGGTGGACATGTGATTTGATTCTAATCAATAGCACACAGCAAAGGTGATGGGATGTCATACATATGATTATATTACATTACATAATATAAGACTGTCTTCTAGCATACTCTAGAGACTACTTTCTGGCTTGATGAAGTGGCCACGTTGGGAAACCCCACGTGGAAAAGAACTGCAGGTGGCCTCTAGGAACTGTGGTGGCCTTTAGATGTTGACAGTGGCCTCCAGCTGACAGCCAGCAAGAAGCTAGGGCTCTCAGTCCCACAACTGCAAAAAAAATGAATTCTGCCAACAACCAGAGTGAGCTTGGAAGACTCTTCCCCAGTCAAGCCTCCAGATAAGAACACAGCCCAGCTAACACCTTGACTGCAGACTTGTAAGACCATAAGCAGAGGACCAAGCTGGACAACTGACCCACAGAGACTATGAGATAATAAACTAATAAACTGTGGGTTGTTTTAAACCACATTTGTAGTAATTTGTTACACAGTAATAGAAAACTAATACACTGCTGTAACCATGAGAGTAAGAGAAGCATCTGTAAGGCAGTAAGGCATACGTGGGCAGCATGGAATTTGCGTGTATGCAAGGCACACCCTAATTCCACAGTATGAGCTAGGGAAGAAATAGGGAAGGAGAAGGCATCTAGGGAACTCCTCTCCCTCAGCTCATTCTATAAAGACATGTAGCTATGGAGAGCCTGCAGCCCTCCTAATAGGCTGTAACCATCTCATCCTGCATATTAAATGTAAATTATCCTTTTGTGCCTTCATTTGATTCTTGATGTGGGACTGGCAGACATTTGTAAAAGGCTCAAAAATGTAACTAACTGTGATCTTTAGAACATGGGGAGGGGTAAACCCCAGGCAGTAATAAAGCAAAAGAAACCTTTGAAAAGGGAAGTAGGGATCTCTCTGATCACAGGAGAAAGCTACTAAATTTTGGAATTTAGTCAGTTTCCATAACACATCACATTTCTTTTGGATATTTACCCCAGAGTAGAATTGCTAGGTTATATGGAAGTTCTTTTTAACATTTTGAGGAACCATGAAACATTTTCTACAGCAGCTGCACCCTTTACATTTCCACCAGCAATGCAGCAGAATTCTAATTTTTCCACATCCTTGCAAACATGTTATTTTCCTTTTTTTTTTCTTTTTGAGAATAGCCTGCTGTGGATGTGAAGTAATATCTCACTGCGGTTTTCATTTGCATTTCCCTAATGACTAATGATGTTGAGCATCTTTTCATGTGCTGCTTGGCCATCTGTATATCTTGTTTGAAGAAATGTCTATTCATGTCCTTTTCCCATTTTTGAATTGGGCTGGATTTTTTGCTGTTGTTGAGTTGTAGGAGTTCTTTTTTTAACTGGATTATTAATCCCTTATCAGCTATATGATTTGCAAATATTTCCTCCCATTCCATGGGTTGTCTTCTCACTATCAAATGATAGTGCCCTTTGAAACGCAAAAGATTTAAATTTTGATGAAGTCCAATTTATCTATTTTTTTCTTTTGTTGTGCTTTTAATGTCATATTAAGAAACCATTCCCAAATCCAAGGTCACGGAGATTTTCACCTGCTTTCTTCTAAGAGTTTTATAGTTCTAGCTCTTAAATTTAGGCAAACATATACTCTTGCTTCTGCCTCTAATATTTCTTCCCAAATAAAATCTGAAAAACAGATTTCATGATTCCAACCTTTATGACCTTTATCAAGTTGCTTAATCTAAGTCTCAGTTTAATTATCCCTCAAGGGATAATTTCACAACGTTATTTTAAGAGTTATACGATTAAACATAGCTAGTATAGTGCCTCGCACACTGGTGCTCAATAATCCTACGTATCCTTTTTTTCCTTCAAAGTACTTTCTTTACAGGATCTGCCAGTTATTCTACCTGATTTTACTGTTTTCTTCCTGAGAGTCAAGCCCAGAGCCTCAAATCTCCTTTCTTTGCTTCAGAGGTCTCTCTGGTCCTCTCCTCTCTTACACCTTGTCCTCCTACATAAGTTCCTGCCTCCACTAAAATCCAGCTTGAAGCCAACTGGGCTACCACGGAGAATACACATTCTAACAGGGTTCGGGGAGGAATGGACAAAGGCGCAGTCCCACAGGGCCCCTGCCTCTTGACCACGTTGGAGGGATCACAACTTAAGGCACATTGAACCCTCAAGGAGGTCAAGGCCAAAGACCTTTGGACGTAAGGGAAGTTACTCCTGAACCTCTCCTTCCGGTTAGAGATTCCTTCCAGGCAGTTCTGAGGAACAGTCTCAGGTCCTCCTGTATATATACAGCGGTCCTCTGTGGGGTCCATCTCCACAGTGCAGGCTCCCGAGGCTCCCCATGTTCCCAAATGCTCTTCCACTGAGACAACACCAGAGACCACCCTTGCCGTCCCGTATGTACACAGCTGGTCTCTCTGGGACTGGTGTCCTGCACACAGGGACTCCCCGTGGCAGCAAATGCAGAGAGAGCCCTGAGAGTCTCCATTCGCACGTGGGTCTTCCATGGGGGCGGCTCCGCACACCGCTTCCGGGACGCTCCCAAGGGGTAGAGGCAGGGACACTCGTGGCTCATATGCACAGGGACCCCCTCGGGGGCGGCTCCAATACAACACCTCAGAGTACGCTGCCCGCAGACCCGCCCCTCACGGTGCCTGCCAGGTCCCCGCCGACCCCGCCCCCGCTTACCGGGACGGCCACGATGCTGGACGCTGGTCCGGCGCTGGCTGACCCTGGCCTACCCGGCTTACCCGAATTACCCGAGCGCTGGGAGCAAGCGGCGCGCTTGGAGCAGCACGGTGAGATGGCGTCAGCCCGCGCGTCTAGAACACACCCACCCTCCGCGCCCCACGCGGGTATGGCGCGTGCGCACGCGCGAGACGAAATCCGCGGGCCTGGAGACGTGCGCTCCGCCCCGCCCCGCCCTCCTGCTCCTCCACGCTCCTCTCGCGCGCTTCAGTCGGCTACAGCAAGCGGGATGAGGCGCCAAAGGACGGCTGAGGAGCGGCGGCCCGCCCCGAAGAGCTGTGGGTCCGGGTGCCAGTGGGCGCTCCCCACCAGCGCCGCGGCAGGGTTAGTGCCCGCCCGGAGGAGGCGGCCCGGGAGGGGGCTCCTCGGGGGCTGCGGCACCTCCCAGTACCGCCCGCGCCGGGGCGAAGCGTCTGGCCGCCCGCTCCTGCCTGGGGAGGTGAGAATGACTCACCCGGCGGCCTCGGCTGAAGCCAGCCTCTCCTACCGAGGCCAGCTGCCCACTCAGGCCTCCGGCCCCACGACCCCTGGCATCAGGGCATAGACTTTAGCAGTACCGCACAACGGAGGGCCCAAATGAGCCTCACAAAGGGCTTGACTGGCCCAACTCTTTCTGTGCGCCGCTTTCTGAGATGATTGGTCTTCTGTCTCCATCAGCAAAGCTGTACCCGGATGTGGCCCACTTTTTGCTGCAGCACCCTTGTCCTTCAGACTATCCAGTTAGCCGTTCTGAGGGCTGTAATGTGCATTTTTACCGAACTAGGTACTTTGAAGAAAGTGGGGGTAACAAAAAAAGTTAAAAGTCATGAAGCCCCCCAACAACTAATTATAAAGCAATAACTAAAGAAATACAAACGATATGCTGAGGCTCTTTTTATTTAAATTATTTTTTTATTTTTTAAATATTTTATTTACATTTTAATATACCCCAAGTTTCCAGATGAATTCAGTTTCTATGTCACAAATACAATTCGCTTCATCGTGTGGGGAATACAAAGAGGAACTCATTTTGTCCTTACTACCATGAAACTTACCAGTAGGGAAGACAGTACAAGGTCTTAAAGTACAGTGCTATATATTGCTCTCACTTTTAAATGAAATGCCACACACTAAACAATGTACATATTAAGTAATTTAAACTTCACAACGTCACCATGAAGTACCATACTTTCATTGTTTACATTACACAGATGTAGAAAGTGAGGCACAGAGAGATTAAACAACCTGTCCAAGGTCACCTAGCTAATAAGTGGAATCTGGGTATTCTGACTCCAGAGCCCATACTCCTAACCGTTGGTTTTACTGTACAGCCTCCAGGACCATGTTTACAATATGCAGGATCCCAAGTAAATGTTTTTGCAAGGACCCTGATTATGTAAACAATTTGATTAAAATATGTATTATGAAATTCATGACCCCATGTGAAGTATAATATTTTATTAATGAAGATTTGGGGTAATGGGTAAAGAAGTGGGACTTACATATTTGCTTGCTGTCATATCAGTGCACATAAAATTCTTGGTACTAAGAACCATCTCTTTTTGTCTTTATTTCAGATGCATCATTCCTAGCTAATTTCACATCTCACACATGAGAAAAAGGTAATGATGGTATTATTACTCACAAGATCATAACTTCAGAACCTTTTTGTTTTGAAACAATATAGATCTTCTTGCCTCTCTAGTTTCCTAATACCATTTATTTAACGCTAGTTACATCATTACTTATGCCACCACATCATCCATCTTGCCACCTGTGAATACAGGCTTCTAAAGACTCTTTCATTGGTTGCTACAGTGTTTCATTAATGATGAGCACAAATGCAAATCTTACCCAGAGTATATAGTCAAGTTTGAATGGTAATTTGTTTTCTAGATTGTTAAATTTACCCTTTGGAATTTTATAATGTAAATGTAGAACAATGTACCTCCAACCATGTCTTTTCTTGAATTCTTTAGGCCATAAGCACAACATTCCTAGAATAATCTTTTAGTGCTGACTGAACCCCTAGCTTACTCACACTGCTACCAGCAGGGAGAATAGGTGAGAGGCCATTGGCTGGTCAAGAAGAGCAATCCCATGTTTAGTGTGTGCATCTGTCTTCCAGCATGACATAAGAGCAACCAGGGAACAACCCTTCGTGATAAACACACTCAAAAAACTAGGAGTAAAAGGGAATTTCCCCAGCCTGATAAAGGGCATCTACAAAAAAACCACCACTAACATCACTTAATGGTAAAAGACTGAATACTTTCCCCCCTAAGATCTTGAAAAAGAAAAGAATGTTCATTCTCACTACTTATATTCACATTGTACTGGAGGTTCTAGCCAGGTCTATTAGGCAAGAAAAAGAAGTAAAAGGCATCCAGATTGGAAAGGAAAAAGTAAAACTATATCTATTCACAGAACACATGATCTTATACATAGAAAAGTCGTAAGAAATGCACTTAAAACTACTAGAATTAATAAATGAGTTCAGCAAGGTTGCAGATTACAAGCTCAGTATACAAAAATCAGTTGTATTTTTACATACTTTCAATGAATAACCTGAAAATGAAATATTTTAAAACTTCCATTCTTAATAGCATCAGGAAAAATGATACTTAGGAATAAATTTACAAAAGGAGTGAGAAATGTACACTCTGAAAACTGAAAAATTATTGAAAGAAATTTAAAAAGATCTAAGTAAGGATTTTTTTATGAATCACTTCACTATATACCAAAACTAACAGCACTGTAAATCAACTACTATTTTTTTTTTAAAGAAATTTAAGGAAAAAAGATTTTTTTTTAAATCTCAGGTTCATGGATTGGAAGACAACATTATCAAGATGGCAATACTCCCTAGATTGATCTACAGATTCAACACAACACCTACCAGAATCTCAGCTGACTTCTTTGTAAAAATTGACAAGCTGATTCCAAAACACACATGGAACTTCAAGGGACCTTGAATAACCAAAACAATTCTAAAAAAGAATAAAGTAGGAGGACTCACATTTCCCAATTTCAAAACTTATTACAAAGCAACAGTAACTAAGTGTGTTACTGGCACAAGGAGAGACATATACATCAATGAAATAGAATTAAGAGTCCAGGGATAAACTATCTATGGCCAACTGATGGCCAACTGATTTTTGACAAGAGTGCCAAGACCATTCAATGAGGAAGAACAGTCTCTTCAATAAATGGTGCTAGGGGCTTCCCTGGTGGCACAGTGGTTGAGAGTCCACCTGCCGATGCAGGGGACACGGGTTCGTGCCCCGGTCCGGGAGGATCCCACATGCCACAGAGCAGCTAGGCCCGTGAGCCATGGCCGCTGGGCCTGCGCGTCCGGAGCCTGTGCTCCGCCAGTGTGTTCATTACATGAGTTTGCCCTTGTTTAGAAAGACACTGATCCCACTGTCCTATCCACACAAGCACCCTCTGTCAGTAGGTACCAAATCAATAAGTAAACCTGTACTAAATGCCTAGTCTACAAAAAGGCATAAGATTGGCTTTGGCTCTGACTCCTCAGCTCTGAGACAGAGGAGCAAGGGCTGGGTAAGTTGCCATAGAGGAGTTTGCAGCAGATGGTTTTAATGGCTTAGTGGGATGACAGTGATTGTGGGTTATCTGTAAGGTAAACAGTGCACCAGTTGGAGCTGGTGCCAAGTTTGCTGGATCTGATGATTTTGTCTGGGGCAAGAGGTCAGGCTAATGGGAGACTGAGAAATGTTGCAGCAACAAAAAGGTGGCAGTAGCTGCAGGAAGCAGGAGCTGATTGGGTAGGAGATAAAGTATTCTGTTCACCTTCTCTTCACAACACCTGACACTGGACCCATGGGATTGACAGCAATTTATTAATCACATATATTCACAGCCCAGGGGAGGAGGACACAAAACACCATGTAGTGCCACACTACGCTGCTCTCAGAAATAGACTGAACAAACAGGGGCTACAAGAGGCAGGCTTTGTAGTAACAAGAGGGTGAGGTGACCCTTGGTTCCCATGGGAGGATGTGATTGGTTTGTTTGAATAATCCACATGCTGTGGGGAGGTGAAGCCCATTAAGTTGAGGACGGGTCACGTTCAGCTGGTCCAGCTGACAGGGAAACTAGTGAGTAGGGGACTTTTCCCACTGGGCGAGGGGCATATCTGGTGAGAGTAGAACTCATGGTTAGGCCTCTGGGACCCTGTAAGGCTCAAAGATGTCAAGGCAGCACATGAAACTTTAGGCCTTACAATACATATAGGGAAGGAAAAAAAGCTATTTTGTAGGTTTCCTGACCTGCTATTTAAAAGCTAATACAAGCTGCTTTTTACTTGTATATTCACCTTATTTGATTTTTATTAACCAGTCATTCAGTGCTGTTTGGTAGAAAGTCTTCTTGTTCTTGTATTATGGAATTTTCAAGTTCAAGGAAGTTGCTGAAGGTTAAAATCCATCCCAGGTTCAGGTGGGACTATTCCTAAATTATCTTAAATGTAAGGATCTATTTTGGTTTTGAATAGATAATAAGAAGAGGTTTTTAAAATAACATGTAGTAATTGTTTCTTTGTATTGATTCACTTTGCTGTACAGTATAAACTAACACAATATTGGAAAGCAACTATACTCCAATAAAAATAAATAATAAAACGATGATACTATATATAGGAAACCCTAAAGACTCCACACGAAAACTACCAGAACTGATAAATAAATTCAGCAAGGTAGCAGGATACAAGATTAACATACAGAAATCTGCATTTCTTTACACTAACAATGAAATATCAGAAAGGGAAAATAAAAAACAATCCTTTTTAAAATCGCATCAGGGAGTTCCCTGATGGCCTAGTGGTTGGGATTCCAGGCTTGCACTACCATGGCCCAGGTTCGATCCCTGGTCAGAGAACTGAGATCCCACAAGCCGCCAAATAAATAAATAAATAAATAAAATAAAATAAAATAAAATTGCATCAAAAAATAAAATACTTAGGAATAAACTTGACAAAGGACGTGAAAGACTTATATGCTGAGAACTATAAAACATTGATAAAGGAAACTGAAGATGATTCAAAGAAATGGAAAGATAGCCCATGCTCTTGGATTGGAAGAATTAATATTGTTAAAGTGGCCATACTACCCAAAGCAATCTACAGATTTAATGTGATCCCTATCAAGTTACCCATGACATTTTTCACAGAACTAGAACAAATAATCCTAAAATTTATATGGAACCACAAAAGACCCAGAACTGCCAAAGCAATTCTGAGCAAAAAGAACAAATCTGGAGATATAACCCTCCCAGACTTCAGACAATACTACAAAGCTAGAGTAATCAAAACAGCTTGGTATTGGCACAAAAACATATATGGATCAATGGAACAGAACAGAGAGCCCAGAAATGAACCCACACACCTATGGTCAATTAATCTTCAACAAAGGAGGCAAGAATATACAATAGGGAAAAGATAGTCTCTTCAGCAAGTAGTATTGGGAAAGCTGGACAGCAGCATGTAAATCAATGAAGTTAGAACACTCCTTCACACAATACACACAAAAAAAAACTCAAAATGGCTTAAAAACTTAAATATAAGACATGACACCATAAAACTTCTAGAAGAGAACATAGGCAAAACATTCTCTGATATATAGCAAAGTTTTCTTAAGTCAGTCTCCCAAGGCAAAAGAAATAAAAGCAAAAATAAACAAATGGGACCTAATCAAACTTATAAGCTTTTGCACAGCAAGGAAACCATAAACAAAACAAAAAGACAACCTACAGACTGGGAGGATACGTTTGCTAACAATGTGACTGCCAAGGGCTTAATCTCCAAAATATACAAATAGCCCATACAGCTGAATACCAAAAAACAAACAACCTATCAAAAAATGGGCAGAAGACCTAAATAGACATTTCTCCAAAGAGGACATACAGATGGCCAGCAGGCACATGCTCAACATCGCTAATTATTAGAGAAATACAAATCAAAACTACAATAAGGTATCATCTCACACCAGTCAGAATTGGCCATCATCAAAAAGTCTACAAATACTAAATGCTGGAGAGGGTGTGTAAGAGGGAACCCTTCCACACTGTTGGTGGGAATGTAAATTGGTGCAGCCACTATGGAGAACATTATGGAGGTTCCTTAAAAAACTAAAAGTAGAGATACCATATGATCAAGCAATCCCACTCCTGGGCATATATCCGAAAATCTCTTATTCAAAAAGATGCATGCACCCCAATGTTCATAGCAGTACTGTTTACAATAGCCAAGACATGGAAGCAACCTAAATGTCCTTCAACAGATGAATGGATAAAGAAGATGTGGTAGTTTTGGAACCAAGATGGCGGAGTAGAAGGACGTGCTCTCATTCCCTCTTGCGAGAACACCAGAATCACAACTAGCTGCTGGACAATCATCGACAGGAAGACACTGGAACTCACCAAAAAAGATACCCACCATCCAAAGACAAAGGAGAAGCCACAATGAGACTGTAGGAGGGGCGCAATCACAGTAAAATCAAACCCCATAACTGCTGGGTGGGTGACTCACAGACGGGAGAAGACTTATACCACAGAAGTCCACCCACTGGAGTGAAAGTTCTGAGCCCCACGTCAGGCTTCCCAACCTGGGGGTCCGGCAACGGGAGAAGGAATTCCTAGAGAATCAGACTTTGAAGGCTACTGGGATTTGATTGCAGGACTTTGACAGAGCTGGGGGAAACAGAGACTCCACTCTTGGAGGGCACACACAAAGTAGTGTGCACATCGGGACCCAGGGGAAGGAGCAGTGACCCCAGGGGAGAGTGAACCAGACCTACCTGCTAGTGTTGGAGGGTCTCCTGCAGAGGCAGGGGGTGGCTGTGGCTCACTGTGGGGACAAGGACACTGGCAGCAGAAGTTCTGGGAAGTACTCCTTGGCATGAGCCCTCCCAGAGTCCGCCATTAGCCCCACCAAAGAGCCCAGGTAGGCTCCAGTGTTGGGTTGCCTCAGGCCAAACAACCAACAGGGAGGTAACCCAGCCCCACCCATCAGTAGTCAAGCGGATTAAAGTTTTACTGAGCTCCAGTGCACCAGAGCAACAGTCAGCTCTACCCACCACCAGTCCCTCCCATCAGGAAACTTGCACAGGCCTCGTAGATAGCCTCATCCACCAGACGGCAGGCAGCAGAAGCAAGAAGAATTACAATCCTGCAGCCTGTGGAACAAAAACCAAATTCACAGAAAGATAAGACAAGATGAAAAGGCAGAGGGCTATGTACCAGATGAAGGAACAAGATAAAACCCCAGATAAACAACTAAATGAAGTGCAGATAGGCAACCTTCCAGAAAAAGACTTCAGAATAACGATAGTGAAGATGATCCAGGACCTCGGAAAAAGAATGGAGGCAAAGATCGAGAAGATGCAGACATGTTTAACAAAGACCTAGAAGAATTAAAGAACAAAGAAACAGATGAACAATACAATAACTGAAATGAAAAATACACTAGAAGAAATCAATAGCAGAATAACTGAGTCAGAAGAACGGATAAGTGACCTGGAAGACAGAATGGTGGAATTCACTGCTGCAGAACAGAATAAAGAAAAAAGAATGAAAAGAAATGAAGACAGCCTAAGAGACCTCTGGGACAACATTAAATGCAACAACATTCACATTATAGGGGTCCCAGAAGGAGGAGAGAGAGAGAAAGGACCAGAGAAAACATTTGAAGAGATTATAGTCGAAAACTTCCCTAACATGGGAAAGGAAATAGCTACCCAAGTCCAGGAAGCACAGAGAGTCCCATACAGGATAAACCCAAGGAGAAACATGCCGAGACACATAGTAGTCAAATTGGCAAAAATCAAAGACAAAGAAAAATTTTTAAAAGCAGCAAGGGAAAAATGACAAATAAATACAAGGGAACTCCCATAAGGTTAACAGCTGATTTCTCAGCAGAAACTCTACAAGCCAGAAGGGAGTGGCATGATACACTTAAAGTGATGAAAGGGAAGAACCTACAACAAGATTACTCTACCCAGCAAGTATCTCATTCAGATTCGATGGAGAAATCAGAAGCTTTACAGACAAGCAAAAGCTAAGTGAACTCAGCACCACCAAACCAACTCTACAACAAATGCTAAAGGAACTTCTCTAAGTGGGAAGAGAAGAAAAGGACCTAAAAAAAAAAAAACCCAAAACAATTAAAAAATGGTAATAGGAACATACATATCAATACTTACCTTAAACGTGAATGGATTAAATGATCCAACCAAAAGACACAGGCTCACTGAATGGATACAAAAACAAAACCCATATATATGCTGTCTACAAGAGACCCACTTCAGACCTCGGGACACATTCAGACTGAAAGTGAGGGGACGGAAAAAGATATTCCATGCAAATGGAAATAAAAGAAAGCAGGAGTAGCAATACTCATATCACATAAAATAGACTTTAAAATAAAGAATGTTACAAGAGACAAGGAAGGACACTACATAATGATCAGGGGATCAATCCAAGAAGAAGATATAACAATTATAAATATATATACACACAACACAGGAGCACTTCAATATATAAAGCAACTGCTAACAGCCATAAAAGAGGAAATCGACAGTAACAAAATAATCGTGGGGGACTTTAACATCTCACTTATGCCAATGGACAGATCATCCAAAGTGAAAATAAATAAGGAAACAGAAGCTTTAAATGACACAATAGACCAGATAGATTTAATTAATATTTATAGGACATTCCATCCAAAACAGCAGATTACACTTTCTTCTCAAGTGCACATGGAACATTCTCTAGGATAGATCACATCTTGGGTCACAAATCAAGCCTCAGTAAATTTCAGAAAATTGAAATCATATCAAGCATCTTTTCTGACCACAATGCTATGAGATTAGAAATCAATTACAGGGAAAAAAACGTAAAAAACACAAACACATGGAGGCTAAACAATACGTTACTAAATAACCAAGAGATCACTGAAGAAATCCTCAACAAAATACTAGCAAACAAAATGCAACAGCACATTAAAAGGATCATACACCATGATCAAGTGGGATTTACCCCAGGGATGCAAGGATTCTTCAATATATGCAAGTCAATCTATGTGATACACCATATTAACAAATTGAAGAATAAAAACCATATGATCATCTCAATAGATGCATGAAAAGCTTTTGACAAAATTCAACACCCATTTATGATAAAAACTCTCCAGAAAGTGGGCATAGAGGGAACCTACCTCAACGTAATAAAGCCCATATACGACAAACCCACAGCAAACATCATTGTCAGTGGTGAAAAACTGAAAGCATTTCCTCTAAGATCAGGAACAAGACAAGGATGTCCACTCTCACCACTATTATTCAACATAGTTTTGGAAGTCCTAGCCATGGCAATCAAAGAAGAAAAAGAAATAAAAGGAATACAAATTGGAAAAGAAGAAGTAAAACTGTCACTGTTTGCAGATGACATGATACTATACATAGAGAATCCTAAAGATGTCACCAGAAAACTACTAGAGCTAATCAGTGAATTTGGTAAAGTTGCAGGATACAAAATTAATGCACAGAAATCCCTTGCATTCCTATACACTAATGATGAAAAATCTGAAAGAGAAATTAAGGAAACACTCCCATTTACCACTGCAACAAAACGAATAAAATACCTAGGAATAAACCTACCTAGGGAGACAAAAGACCTGTATGCAGAAAACTATAAGACACTGATGAAAGAAATTAAAGATGATACCAACGGAGAGATATACCATGTTCTTGGATTGGAAGAATCAACATTGTGAAAATGACTATACTACCCAAAGCAATCTACAGATTCAATGCAATCCCTATCAAATTACCAATGGCAGTTTTTACGGAACTAGAACAAAAAATCTTAAAATTTGTATGGAGACACAAAAGACTCCAAATAGCTAAAGCAGTCTTGACGGAAAAAAACAGAGCTGGAGGAATCAGACTACCTGACTTCAGACTATACTATAAAGCTATAGTAATCAAGACAATATGGTACTGGCACAAAAACAGAAATATAGATCAATGGAAAAAGATAGAAAGCCCAGAGATAAACCCACGCACCTATGGTCAACTAATCTATGCCAAAGGAGGCAAGGATATACAATAGAGAAAAGACAGCCTCTTCAATAAGTGGTGCTGGGAAAAGCAGACAGCTACATGTAAAAGAATGAAATTAGAACACTCTCTAACACCATACACAAAAATAAACTCAAAATGGATTTGAGACCTAAATGTAAGATCGGACACTATAAAACTCTTAGAGGAAAACATAGGAAGAACACTCTTTGACATAAATCACAGCAAGATCTTTTTTGATCCACCTCCTAGAGTAATGGAAATAAAAACAAAAATAAACAAATGGGACCGAATGAAACTTCAAAGCTTTTGCACAGCAAAGGAAACCATAAACAAGACGAAAAGATAACCCTCAGAACGGGAAAAAATATTTGCAAACGAATCAACGGACAAAGGATTAATCTCCAAAATATATTAACAGCTCATGCAGCTCAATATTAAGAAAACAAACAACCCAATCCAAAAATGGGCAGAAGACCTAAATAGACATTTCTCCAAAGAAGACATACAGATGGCCAAGAGGCACATGAAAAGCTGCTCAACATCACTAATTATTAAAGCAATGCAAAACAAAACTACAATTAGGTATCACCCCACACCGGTTAGAATGGGCATCATCAGAAAATCTACAAACAACGAATGTTGGAGAGGGTGTGAGGAAAGGGAACCCTCTTGCACTGCTGGTGGGAATGTAAACTGATACAGCCACTATGGAGAACAGTATGGAGGTTCCTTAAAAAATAAAAATAGAATTACCATATGACCCAGCAATCCCACTACTGGGCATATACCCAGAGAAAACCATAATTCAAAAAGACATATGCACCCCAACGTTCAATGCAGCACTATTCACAGTAGCTATGTCACGGAAGTAACCTAAATGCCCATCGACAGGTGAAAGGACAAAGAAGTTGTGGTACGTATATACAATGGAATATTACTCAGAGATAAAAAAGAACAAAAATTGGGTCATTTGTAGAGACGTGGATGGACCTAGAGACTGTCATACAGAGTGAAGTAAGTCAGAAAGAGAAAAACAAATATTGTATATTAATGCATATATGTGGAATCTAGAAAAATGGTACAGATGAACCAGTTTGCAAGGCAGAAATAGAGACACAGATGTAGAGAACAAACATATGGACACCAAGCGGGGAAAGCGGGGCAGGGCGGGGATCAGTGGTGGTGAGATGAATTGGGAGATTGGGATTGACCTATATACACTAATATGTATAAAATAGATAACTAATAAGAACCTGCTGTATAAAAAATAAATTTTAAAAATTCAAAAATAAAAAAAATATTTGCAATGCATATGCAAAGAGCTAATTTTCATAATATTAAAAAGTAGTTGTAAATCAATAAGTAAAGATAAATAATCTATTGGCAAAAAATAGTAACAGATAATTAACAAAAAAGGAAATAAACATACAAAAAGGTGCCTAGCCTACCTTAAAATAAATTTGTAAATATACAAGATACATTTATCACTTCTCAGGTTGACAAGGATAAAAAATGTGACATGTAGGGGAATAGAGGCACCCTTAGGCAGTTTTGGTGAGGGCACAAATCCATACAACTGGTGGGGCAATTAGGCAATATCAACATTTAAAATACTCAAACCTCTTTATCCATCAATTCAACTCTTAGGAATTTCTCCTACATATATATTCATACTTGTGTACAATGACATATATATGAGGTTCGTGTCAGCACTATTATTCAGAGCCAAAAAAACTGTAATTAACTAAATTTACATATAACTAAATAACCGAATGTGACATTGAAGATAAGTTGTATTGTAGCTCTATCAAAGAAGACTGTACAGCCATCAAAGAAAATTATATACACAAGATATATTCATATTATTAAATAAAACAGGATAAGAAGTGTCTGTAATATGTTTCCATTTGTGAAGAAAAATATATCACTTTATTTATGCCTCCTATGCCGAATCAATTCTGAAAGATACACAGGGAAGGAAAACGGCAGACAAGGGTAAGAAAGAGACATACTACATACCTTCTTCTGCCTTTGGAATTTTGTACCATGTATATGTGTGCCTACTTTTAAAAAAAGCAATTACTTTTAGTTATTGAAATAAAATAAATGCCTCCATCAAAAGACCTCATCCCTGCTCCTCCAACCTTTCCCCTCAATCCAATCCAGTCCACCCACCTGCACCTCTGCTAGAGGTAGATTGCATTTCTTACTGCCAAATGAACTCCATGGCCCATGCATCTACTGGTAAGTTTCTCTCCTACACACACTCCTTTCACCCACAGCCTGCCCTTAGACATTCAACTCCAATGTCTCTCCACCCAGGAGCCTTCTCTGACTATCCATCAATACTTTTTCCCCTCAAGAATGGGATGTTGGGCTTCCCTGGTGGCGCAGTGGTTGAGAGTCCGCCTGCCAATGCAGGGGACACGGGTTCGTGTCCCGGTCCCGGAAGATCCCACATGCTGCGGAGCGGCTGGGCCCGTGAGCCATGGCCGCTGAGCCTGCGCATCCGGAGCCTGTGCTCCGCAACGGGAGAGGCCACAACAGTGAGAGGCCCACGTACCGCAAAAAAAAAATAATAATAAATAAATAAATCCATTGCTGGCTCTTACTTTGTGTGGATTAGTCTTCTTTTGGAAACCAGATAGTGAAGTGTCTTGAAAGTAGGAAGGCAGCATGACTAAAATATCTTTGTACCCTTGACACTGCCCAGCTTAGGACTAAGCACAGATTGATGGCTCACCATGCCAGATGGGTGAAGGACTGGATGCTGGAGGAAGGACCAAGTAGTAACTTCTGAGATACTGAGGCCAAGAATTTTTTGGCTGGGAGACCACTTTTACCAGGGAAAGACTCTCAAGGAAATTCAGAAATTTTGAGATATTGGAGTCATATCACGATATCCACAGACAGCCAAGCAGGTAACATAATGTCTAAATCAATAGTCAAGGTGTAGGAGTGATGGATCCTGGGGCTGGTTGGAAAACACCTGTCATTCCTAAAAGTTAGCAAAATCCAGGTTAAAAAAAAAACAAACTCCTCAGGTAAACAGCATATATCCAGAGTAGATATATGGAAGTGGCCCTATATTCCAATAATTCTTAGTTGGAAGTGGCCACTTATCTCTGTAGGAAGTCATCTTCCTGAGCAAGTGGAATGCTGTCACATGGGTAGAGGTGCTTTGGAACACAAAACTTTGGATAGTCCTCCAGAAGTGAACCAGATTCATGTGCCTCCATTGAAGGCAGTGTTTACATTCTCTTCCCACCACACAGAATAGAGGCTTCCCTTCCGCCACATATTTAAATTTAAAGATGCTGCCACCTTGGCCTTTCCCTGCCACATCAACTATGGTCCCCTTCATGCACCTCTGGTTTCCCATCACCCACTGCCTGTAATATCAAAGTTCTCCATTCCCAAGCCATACCAGACTCTGCTGTCCCTAAATTCATGTGTGCTTCGCACATATATTTCCAGTACAGGTGGAGGAGTTTATAGAGGTTCCTCTGTCCCAGCCGCTCTTCCTCAGTTTTCGGGGGATGGGTGACCAGACAACTGTTGCGAAGGGAGAGCCGAGCTGTCAGGCTGGTGGAGGGTGTGGAGAATGAAGACAAAGTGGGAGCACAGACACTGCCTGTGAGCGGCGCCTTCGGTCCTTACAGACAACCAGACACCCTCATCTACAGACTGAATCACCAGTGAGCTTCCCTAGACAGGTAAAGGTCTTTGACACCACACCTGCCTTGTGAAACAGGAGGGCTTTGTGATACAGTCTGGTGGCCTGGTTCTGTCATCTGTGAGGCGGAGGCCACAAGGCATAGCACTGGGAGTCATCAGGCACCAGGACCCTGAATGCCTACATATAGGGATGGTTGGTCTCCTTATGCTAATGAGGTTTAGACCATGCTGAGCCTGACTTCTGTTCTGTGGGATTTGGGGTATCCCTTATATACCTATGGCTCCATCTTCATTATTATCCTAATTATCTGGCAAGTGAAAAAGAGTTACCATGGATTAACACTGGAACCTAAAAGGAGCTGCTGCCTGGTAGGGAAACACTATGACCATGGCTGAACTAATCAAGCCTCAGATAAGATACATTCAATTACTCTTTATAGTAATTCTCTTTCTCAGAGCCTAGAAATAATTCTTTGCCAGGCCATCCCTGCAGTGTACTCTAATTGAAAAATCAAGAATCTCTCTATCTGGCTTGGGTTGAGTCCTAGGTAAAATGGAATCTACCTCACTGGATCTCTTCTGACCTCCCAAAATGGGGGATTTTTCTGATTGGTGGACTTAGTAAGCAAAAGCCCTTGGCTGAGAACCACTAACCATTTAATCAGTTCCATTATTCCTCCTGTGTCACACTAAATCCCCTGAAAATATTGTCCTGGGAAAGGGGACAGGAGGTATGGAATGTGGAGAGCCCTGAAGTAAGCACACAATAAATAGAAAAATGAAATATTCAGGTGAAAGGGTGGAGTACAGGAAGGCAATATAGGACAGTGTATAACATACAGACAGATATATAGAAACAGACTGGGAAATGTATATTTCCTTTGTTTCACTTTAGACATGAAAAAGAAAATCGTGTCCCAGCTTCACACTCTCTTTGACCTTTAAGCGTCACCGAAAAGTCAGACAAAGGGCTAGAGATGCAGCATCAAGAGGTAAAGTCCAAGTCTCTGCTCTGACTCCCCTCCACTGTGGGTGAGATTCCCATGAACCCTGTCCCTCGATGACCCCTGGTGCCAGGAGCCAGGTGCTCTAACCACTGAAGGCTTAAGTTCTCCAAGTTGACAAAATCTGCCAGAAAACTGTTTCGGGTGGGAAATCAGAGTCTGGGAATGTTCCAAAATTCTCTACCTTACCCCTGGGAATGAAGAGTGAGGAAGCAGGGAAGAAGTCCTTAATTGTGTCGTTTACTAATTTTATGTTTACTAGTTTCCACTTCCCTGTGGAAGTCACTTCATCTTTCAGTCTTGTTACCATGAAATGGGCATCTGATGATCCTGCCTCACTCACAGTGTAGTTGTGAAGATCAAATGAGAGCAGGTCCAGGAGAGCACACCATACCTGGTTGAGTGGTACACAGACGTGCCTCACAGCACTAACTGTTGGGGTTTGCGGTCTCCTCTCATGCAGAGGCCTTCAGCTTCCTATAGGATGTCCCTGGGTCCACTCCTGCTCCATGTAAGCTGGTTTCTCAGCTAGGAGACTTTCCCAGGAAGAAGCTGAAAAGCCGTGGGAGCTGCTCTCTGTCATGAAAAGGTGATCTCCTGCTCTTTGCAGTCTCCCAACTCCCAGCCTGGTCTGTGATCATTTCTCTGCTTGGCCTGGGGCAGGGTTGGGGAGAAGGACAGGGGCTGAGAGGGAGCCAGACAGTGGAGCCTGGAGCACTGGTTGAGAGCGTTGCCAGGGCAGAGGGGGATCAGATATTTCAGGAGAGAGGAGTTTCCTAGTTCTGCTCTGTGCTAGGCTCACAGTGGCCCTGGAATTCAGAATTTCACTAGTGCATAGTTCATAAAAGACTCTACATGGGTTTGCACTCAGCCACAAGACAAGTTTTACAGTCAGGAGGATGGATAATTGAGTGAATAATTTTCATCATTTTCATATGCTCTTTACAGCTACACCCTTTCAAGGGCAGCCCCCTGGACCCTGCTGACATTACCTCCTCTGGTTCTGTCTTCAGCGGGGCCAGTTCCTGGGACAGCCCTCAGACAGGAGCTTGTCATATATTATACCCTTCTTCTCTAGATCTCTAGAGAATGGGGATGGACTCTCAAGAGATGTTGTGTACACCCTTTAATCCCCAGAACACAGAATTCCCAAAAGGATCTCCTTTTCTACAGTTTAGAAATACTGAATACCAGGCTGCGGCCTAAGCCCCAAAAGAGAATGACTCCAGGTTCCACCTGGTGATGTTCCTGGTGCTACCCCATCAGCTAACCATTGGCTCCCCCATCTACCTGGTTCCCTCTCCTAGTTCAGCTTCTCAACACAGGTCAGCAGGGAACTCACCCACCTCCCAGTCTCTCAAGGCCCTGTGCTCCCAGCTGTTGTCTGAGACCTCGCCCAATAAGCCCCAGGCCCTCAGCCCAGCCCACCATAACTTGCCAAATGGCATTTCCCTAGGGAAAAAAAAAAAAAAAAGTACATGAGTAAACACCCAGAGGATGCAGGCCTCAGGGTTTACAGGACTAGGGGAGGGCAGGCACAATCTCCAGGCCACACACTTGTGAAGAGGCAGATGTCACTCCATCAGTAACAAACAGTTGCAATGTTTCCCTCCCAGCCGGGGCTGGCTTCCTCAGGAGGGGAGCGTGCGGCAGCTCCTGTGTGCAGATTCCTGCTGCCAAACCTGCGATGCCATGGCTCTGGAGATTCAGCAGGTGGTGGTGGGTGAGAACACCCTGACCTCCCCCACTTCAAGGAGGCCGTCACAGGGCTGCTCTTACCTAGAGATTTTGTCCGCGTCTAAAGTGTCTTCTGAGCAGAGTCTGGAGCATCGTTCCCCACACTCCAAAGACCTTTCACTTCCATCTGCAATCCTCACAGTGTCAGAGAAATCCTTAACCCAGTCATCTGCCCAGTCAACTGGTACAGCTAGCATCCATGATTACTGGGCTGAACACCTCAAGCTAAGGCAGGGATTTCAAGTACCAGAGGTGCCCAGGGGCCCAGAGACTATGTTTTCTTCAAGGTTTGAGGAACCTAAGGTTTCAGTGAACCTGCAGGAGATGATGCAGAGCAACCCCAACCTTGTCTATGGGAACCAAGGCCAGCAGCCCTTGAATTCTCAGGTCTCCCTGCGGACCCTGAACCAAGAAATCACAGCCCTGACACATGCTATGGCCTTACATATGGTCACTGTCCTCCCTGCCCACCTGTTATTCCTCAGTACTGAAGTCCGGAGGCTTCTTGAGGTACATGCAAAAGGACTGATGCACTTCCAGAGGTGGGGGCTCCCCAGACGTGTGGAAGAGTCCCTGAAGCAGCTTATACCAGATCCGCCATTATTTTACCACCCTGTACGTAACCAACCAGTCTCTTTCATCCAGAATGATACTTCTCAGTTCTCTATTGAGAAATTTGGGACCGTTTCATACCAGAACTGGGGTTCACGTATGGCCGGCCAGCCCAGCCAGGCCTTCTGGGTTTCTAAGTGGTCCATTATGGACCCAGAACAAAGACACTACTACCAGCAAATCCCAGACAATATGGCTCTAGCCTTGCCCTCTCCAGCCCTTAAAGAATTAAGTGGCCTTTATCTAATGCCTGGGCAACAGGCTAACGACTCAGTGGGCCATGTGCAGCCGAAATATAGCCAGCTATTCTGTGGCCTCCCTTCTCTGCACAGTGAGTCCTGGGTTGACACTTTCTTGGGTTCTCAAGGCCTCTCCATGAACGGGAGCATGTCCAAGGCCCCCTTCAAGCATCCTTTTCTCTTCAAGGAGCTCTCCTTCCTCCCTCTGATGCCTAAAACTCCACTCCAGTCAGCTCCACCCTCTTCTCCATCTTCCCCAAATTGGATTGCTCCACCTGAGCACCAACAAGCTCAGATCAATATCCCGTTTCTGACCCTGGATGAGTGTGAAGCCTTGGAGTGGCACCTGCTGCAGAGGCAGCTCCAGCTTCAGTGGGGCTTGCCAGATGTTTTCCAGAGAAATCAGCACACCCAGAGCCCCATGCAGTATAAGCCCTGTGACAAAGCCCAGTCTTCTGAGACTGTGACAACTTCCTGGCCAGGGCAGCCCATCTCAGTCCTCACAAGAGAACTACTCTTGTTCCCAGAGCATGCCAGGAGGCTGCTGGAATTCCACCTCCAGTGACAGTTGATTCACCATCGCTGGGGCCTGCCCCAGAAGATCCAGCAGTCCGTCCATTTGCTCCTGTCCCCTGCTGACGAGCAGACTCTCTCCTGGAGCAGCACAGCCCTAGACAATGTGAACGTCCCCCACCCTACAGCTCTAGAGGGCATTGGCGTTGGCAACCCATTCCCAGCCGTCAAGGACCCAGTGTCAGTCCCTATGCCGCACTTGTTTGACCAGGCCAAGGCAATATTGCAGAGCCACATCGACTCCAAATGTGGGCAGATTCACCAGGGCAAGGTTCCTGTCTGCGTATGTGGCTCCTGGGAGTGCAGAATTCCTGGGGTCCTGGAAGTGGCTCCCTTTACCTGCACCCCAGAAAGCAAGCCCCTAGAACAACAGAAAATTACACCCTGGATGCCAACGGCCCTTGACCAGCAGCAGCAAGCCTCACCAGATGCTAACACTGAACATCCTAAGCTGCCCCGAGCCCTGTCCAAGGGAGCCATTGAAAAACTGGAGACAACTTTACGGCACAAGTATCTGGCCTTCTTGTCAGGGATGCCTGCTCTTTATCATGTGGCTCTCTCCACGGCCATGGCCCCAGCAATAACTTCCCAAGCTATGAAAACAGAGATGGTGCCTGGTCTGTCGAATTTCCAGTAGAACCTCTGACTCAGATGACCTTACCTGAAGAGCAGGGTCTAAGTCCTGGGCCAGGCTTTCAAGATGCCAACGAGACTTGTGCAGACATTGCAGGTGAATTCCAGGCTGAAGTGCAGATGGAAGGAATAATCAAGATGGTGCCTCTAGAAAGCCAGACAGAGCCTGCGAAGCCCTACTCACTCGGGGAACCCACCTTGGCCAGACTAAATTTCCATCTGAGGAAGAAGATCCTAGAGACACAATTGGGAATTCCCCTAAAGGCAAGGGAGTCCAGGGAACAAACTGTAGCAATGCCAGAGAACATATGGACACAGGAGTCTCTTGGGAGTCTAAACAACCACGGAAAAACACTGCTCCAGGAACTCCCCATCCCACCAGATATGCCACGTGCCCTGGATCCAGAATGGCTCCACCTCAAACAACAACTGGCCACTGAGTTAAAGGCAGTGCATCAGAAACAGAAGCAACACAACTGGGCCTCCAAGATCTCATAACCCAGTGGGGACATGACAGAGACCCAGGTGCTTTGTGTTCAGCTGGAGGCCAGTGTGAACAACCCCAGCCTAGAGGAGCCCCAAAGCCCTGACAAGAGCAAGGACTCAGCCCAAGACCCCACACTGGCAGAAAAGAGAGAGGAGCCAGGCAAACCCAAAATGGCAGGGGACCACGGAGAAGGGGATGCCGGGTTTGCAGTCTCCTCCACAAGAGAAAAAAGCCACTCTGCTGAAGCCCAGAGACCAGAAGGGATGCTTCTGAACAAGACACCCTGCAGCCCCTGGCAACAGAGACATCGCTATCACCTTGGTGCTCCCTGTCAGCACAGTCCCCAGCATCACCCTCAGCTTAAATTCCCAGAGATACCTCCTGGAGTCCCTGGGGGGAAAGACTCTGAGAAGAATGACCTGCAAGACAGTCAAGCCAAGCTCAATGTTCGTCCCTGAGAACCAGCAAGGGTTCCTGAGAATGTCCAGCCTGTGGTGCCCCAGGCATCATAGGGCCAGCCTTTCCTGGGCCAACTCACTCCGGGTGAACCATTGCAGGGCGAAACTTTACAAGGTCAGGTTTTGCAGGGTCAGATGATGCCAGGCTATACTCAGAAGAGGCCCAGCCTTCCAGAATCTGGCTTGAGAAATAAGATGAAATCTTTTCTACACTGTATTAACCCCAAAACCAAAGGCAAAGGGCATGAGGAATCCATGTCCTCCACATGTGAGAAAGTGGCTAACACAAGAAAAGAAAATGTAACAAAGAGCCTGGCTCCAGCCAAAAGTCCCAAGGGGCGAACTAAGACAGAGAAGACAAGAGGGGACCCAAAGGCCCAATTTCTGCCTACTGAGAAGCAGGTGGGCCTGACCTTCTTGGATGGTCCCCATTCCCCAGACAGTAAGCTCCGGCACCGCTCCCACTCCCATCAACTCCACTCTGCCTCAGTCCTGGGCATCCCCCGCCGCTGCCCTCGGCACTGTCCTCAAGTGGCTTGTGCCATCCAACCAGGGGACCCACCCTCACTCTCACCTCTCACCTCAGATGGAAACATTGGTCTGCTCAAGAAGACCCAGCGCATTTGAAAGACTCTGTAGTCTCCTCAACGTCTGCATCCCTTGAAGAGGACTGCTACTGCCATTTTCATTAATGTACAGGTGGGCAGAATGCCACCCAAAATATACTCTATATCTCTAAGCAGAGAGGTGTCTGTCTGCTCCTCCTCTCTACTGTGGTGTGTTCAGAGAAGGCATAAGGGAGGTAAATGTCCTTCTTATCTAGGGAAGGAGTTTTAACTCACACTTAAGCTGGGTCGCACTCCACACAACAACACCCCCTCCCCGGACTGTGGATAAAGGAACTGGAGCAGAGAAGGAAGGCCCTTGTCTAAGGTACACTGAAGGTAAAGGTCAGGCTTGACTTCTATTATGGCGTCCTTGGGCCCAGAGGAGCAATGTGGACGTGAGGATAGTACTGTCAAGAAGGAGTGGCCAGGAATCCCACAGGCAAAATTCACTGATGACTTCTATATATGCCCACAATCTGGAGGGGAGTGCCAGTTTTCCAACCTTGAGGAGGCGCTTTGTTTACCAACAGCATATAGCTAACATGACTAACATCAAAAGCAAATGGTAGAATCTCCCCTTTCTGCTCCCTTTTGGTTATTGGTTAGATCTTTCTGGAGAACTCACCTAGGAGGCTGCTGTAGCTCTCTTGCCTATATCCCACTTCCACTGCCTAACAGCTGCATGGAATGAATGACACCTGGAATGAAGATCACAGTAGGACATGGAGAGGGGCTTGTCCCCCACACCCAAGGGTAGGCAGGGACAGAAGCAGAGAGGAAGACCATGTAGATGGGGGTCTGAGTCCCTGAGATAGAAGCTGACATGTTCCTGGGACTTCCCTGGTGGTCCAGTGGGTAAGACTCCGCGCTTCCAATGCAGGGGGCCCAGGTTCAATCCCTGGTCGGGGAATTAGATCCTGCATGCTGCAAGTAAGAGTCTGCATGCCGCAACTAAGACGTCCGCATGCCACAACTAAGAAACCCGCATGCTTCCACGAAGATCCCGTGTGCCACGACTAAGATCCAGCACAGCCAAAATAAATAAATAAATATTTTTTAAAAAAGAAGATGACATGTTCCTGAAGAAGGCATGATAAGAGAAAAGGCTGGTTTGCTATGTACTCAAAAGAAGTTGAGCCAGGAAGCCACCCAATACCCAAGTGCTTTTAGAGGATGGAGAGGAATAAACTGAGTTTTAGTCTGTTGTCCATCATGTGATGAAAAGCAGTGAGTTGAGCCTTATTGTCCAAAGGAAATGCAAATTAATTCAAAATTTCTGAACACTCACCCTCCACCCAACAAATCTGTTTCCCAGTGTCAGGGATTGGTGTAACTATAAATCCATGGTTTTGCTCAGCCCAAACATGGAGTCAGTCACTGTGTTCTAATCTCGATATATCTCAGTTTTGCCCCCTTTCTCCTGTGTTTACTGCCTCTGCTTGTTAGGTTTCTCATCCATAGGTATCTCATTCTTGCCTGAGTAAGACAATAGTGTATTATACATCCAGGACTTAGGACAGCGGCTGCTGCATAATAATACCTTAATAGTACTTGAATCCAAAGTCGGGGCTGGGCAGGCAGACAAATCATTACATTCGTATGATGAGTGCTGTGGAATAGGGAATACTGCCACAGGATTACTGGGGTACTCAGCTGATGAGGACCCCAGCAGGGTCACAATAAAAAGAACCTTGATTATGCTGTACACCTTAAACTTATACAGTGCCGAATGTCAATTATATCTCAAAACTGGAAGAAAGGGGAATTCCCTGGCGGTCCAGTGGTTAGGACTCCGCACTTACACTGCAGAGGGCACAGGTTCAATCCTTGGTCAGGGAACTAAGATCCCACAAGCCGCTCGGCGTGGCCAAAAAAAAACTGGAAGAAAAAAACTTAAAAAAAAAAAAAACCTTGAGGGCTTCCCTGGTGGCGCAGTGGTTGAGAGTCCGCCTGCCGATGCAGGGGACACGGGTTCGTGCCCCGGTCCGGGAGGATCCCACATGCCGCAGAGCGGCCGGGCCCGTGAGCCATGGCTGCTGCGCCTGCGCGTCCTGAGCCTGTGCTCCGCAACGGGAGAGACCACAACAGTGAGGGGCCCGCGTACCGCAAAAAAAAAAAAAAAAAACTTGAGATGTGTCTTATATTCAATTAAAATATTTGCTTACTTACTATATGCAAGGTACTACAGTAAACACAACAAAGACACAGGACTTACACCACAGAGCTCATGATTTGATGTGATAGACAGTCTCACCTGCCCAAATTGTCTAATCAACATAAATACTTGAATGTCCAAAATTCACCTCTATAGAACAGTGAACTCCTGATTCCCTATTCCAACCATCATCTAATTGCACATACACGCTCCAGTCACAGTATTCACAACATCAGTTAATAGCAACTCCATCTTTCCAGGAGTTGGTGTCATCCTTCACATTTTTTTTCTAACCATCCACATCCAATCCATCCTGTTGTCTCTACCTTATGAAATGAATTCAGAACATGACCACTTCTCACTCTCTCTGCTGCTATGATTACTGCAGTAGTATCATGACTAATCTCCCAGCTTCTGCCTGAGACCATACTTCCAACAGTCTTTTCTCAAAGAAGAAGCCTGATGGTCCTCACGGAAGGTCCTGGCTGGAGATGATTAGATAGAAAGATAGATTACATGATGATGATAATGATGAAGAAATGGAGGAAGGGGGGAGGGAGGGGAGGGGAAAAATGAGGGGGAGGGGAGGGGGAGGAGAAGAATTAGGAGAATAAGAATAAGATAGATAGATAGATAAATGGAGATGTAAAACCATGAGACTGGATAAGATCACCAAGGCAATGACTGCAAATGAAGAACAGATCTAGGACCAGGCTTTGGGGCACCCCAACATTAAGAAATTGGAGAAAAAAGTGGGAACCAATAAGCAGAGACTGAGAAGTGGTAGCCAGTGAGGTAGGAGGAGAACCAGGAGAGGGTGGCATACTGGAAGCCAAGAGAGGAAGGTGTTTCAAGAAGAAAGTGATCAACTGCATGAAAAGTTGCCAATCCGCCAAGTAAGATGAGGACTCAGAGTTGATTATTAGATTTAACAACACAGAGATCATTCATAGCCTTGAGAAGACTAGACTAAGGTCAGAGGTGGAGGTAAAGGCATAACTGGAGTGGATCCAAGTCAGAGAGGAAGAGCAGCTGGTGATAGCAAGTGTAACCAACTGCTTTAGGGAGTTTTGTTCCACAGAGGTGCAGAAAAGTGAGGAAAGAGCATCAGGAGGGCTTTTTTTTTTTTTTTTTTTTTTTTTTTTGCGGTACGCGGGCCTCTCACAGCTGTGGCCTCCCCCGTCGCGGAGCCAAGGCTCCGGACGCGCAGGCCCAGCGGCCATGGCTCATGCGCCCAGCCGTTCCGCAGCATGCGGGATCCTCCCGGACCGGGGCACGAACCCGTGTCACCCGCATCGGCAGGCAGACTCTCAACCACTGTGCCACCAGGGAAGCCCCAAGAGGGCTTTTTAAAGGTAGGAGATATAGCTTGTTGGATGTTGATGGAAAAGAACCAGTCAAGGGCTTCCCTGGTGGCGCAGTGGTTGAGAGTCTGCCTGCCGATGCAGGGGACACGGGTTCGTGCCCCGGTCCGGGAAGATCCCGCATGCCGCAGAGCGGCTGGGCCCGTGAGCCATGGCCGTTGGGCCTGCGCGTCTGGAGCCTGTGCTCCGCAATGGGAGAGGCCACAACAGTGAGAGGCCCGTGTACCGCAAAAAAAAAAAAAAAAAAAAAAAAAAAGAACCAGTCAAGAGGAATAAACTGATGATGCAGGAGAGAAAGGGGGAACTGCTAGAGCAATGTCATGGTGCAGAAGTAACAGAATAGGAGTGAGTCCCCAGGTTCAGGGGTTGGCCTTGGCTAAAATCAGTAATCAGTAATGAGGAGGGACTTTGTGTATCATGAAAAGAACGGTTTCCCTACAATTAAGAGAACAGGGCAGGGGCTTCTTCTCTGGTGGCGCAGTGGTTGAGAGTCCGCCTGCCGATGCAGGGGACACGGGTTCGTGCCCCGGTCCAGGAGGATCCCACATGCCGCGGAGCGGCTGGGCCCGTGAGCCATGGCCGCTGAGCCTGCACATCCAGAGCCTGTGCTCCGCAACGGGAGAGGCCACAGCAGTAAGAGGCCCGTGTAGTGCAAAAAAAAAAGAGAACAGGGCAAATACCTAAAGGGGTGAATGAGGAACTGGGAAGGATCGTGGCTGGGGGGAGGGCTGATACAGAAAGCCAAAGCCAGAGATGAAGAGAAATGCTGGAAGTTACCATGGCAAGAGGTTTTTTAGGGCCTAAGAAGTCAGTAGCAGCATGTGAGCCCAGGTGGGCAAAAAAAAAATAGTTGAAGTTGGTGATCACATGTGTGAAGAGGGTGGTCTTGGAATATAGGGGGAGAGATGTCAGAAAAAGCTCTAGATGCACAGAGCATGAAGAGGATGGGGCTTGAGACAGAGAAAAAGGGCAGGTGTGGCATCCTAGTGTCCATCCAGAGACTGCGGATGTCTGAGGGTAGGAGGAGAGAACTGGGAAGCAGAAAGACAAAGAGGCTGCCCGGAGTGGATGGAAGGGACCTCTGTTTTGGACACCTCATTTCTCTCAGA
>NW_021702006.1:0-2941 GCF_005190385.1 Monodon monoceros
CCCTGATCCTGTTTTCTTCATACTGTTTGAATACAAAATTTAAAATAAGTTGAGAGTGAAGCTCTGTTTTAAGGGCACATCTACGAGGCCAATTCTTTTAAAAAAGGTGAAAATGGAGATATTGTTGTGAAATGATAATCGTTGAGAAGCCTCAGCCAATTTGATAATGAAAAGTTTGGGAAATGTTGCAAAAAATTATCTGCTTTATATTAAAAGCCTTTTAAGCAAGGATTCAGGAGATTGTCTTTTTCTTGCAGGTAACTTAAATGAGTCAGAAGGAAATAACTGCCCTTTAAAACAGATTTTGAAAGGATTCTATTTATTCTTAATAGACGAATGGGAGTACAGGTAGTTCCCATCCAATATGGACTCCCTGTCCAAACACTGTTTATCGTTTTAGCCACCACTATCGAATTATATTTCTTGAGAGTAAGGCAGCTCAATTCCTGCATATTACTTTTTTTTTTCCTGCATATTACTTTTTAAAATTCATCTATCAAATTATCAAATTCATCAATCCATTAATACAGTATAAACAAGAGATGTTCATGTTTCAGTGCAGTTCAAATATCAGGTATAAAGAACCACCAGCAAGAAAAAGAATCCTATATCTCTTGCCAGAATGTGGTCAGCTCTGGGGTGCTTTGCTAGCTGAAACACACTTTCATTGTTAAGAGGATAGAGGCTGTTTAAGAGGGATGAGAGCCAAAAAATGTTAACTACGTGTATGTGTTAAGAACAGTGCTAGGTTATCTCATATTCTAGATCAGCCAAGGCTCACCATTTTACATATGTGAAAAGCGAAGTTAAAAGTGTTTCAGTAGGGCTTCCCTGGTGGCGCAGTGGTTAAGAATCTGCCTGCCAGTGCAGGGGACGCGGGTTTGAGCCCTGGTCCGGGAAGCTCCCACATGCCACGGAGCAACTAAGAGCATGTGCCACAACTACTGAGCCTGCACTCTAGAGCCCGTGAACCACAACTACTGAAGCCCACACACCTAGACCCCGCGCTCAGCAACAAAGAGAAGCCACCACATTGAGAAGCCCGCACACCGTAACAAAGAGTAGCCCCCGCTCACCGCAACTAGAGAAAGCCCGCGCATAGCAAGGAAGAGCCAACGCAGCCAAAAATAAATCTATTTAAAAAAAAAAAAAGTGTCTTAGTAACTTCCTAAAAGGCACGCAATCAGTAAACTTGAGCAAGAATTCAATCCCAAATCTGTCACACTGAAGTTTAAGCTAATACATGAGATTAATAGAAACAGCACTAAATTAAAAGTTCAGAGATATTTTTAATTTCATACTCTTTCACTAACGCTCTTTGGAGAGAAATCATTTCTTTTATATGGGCCTTAGTTTTCACAACTATAATAGTTGGAAGCTTGACTAGATGATCTGTATGTAGTCTTCCAATTCTAAAATGTTCCACTCATTTGGATTCCTACAATAATTGCCCTTGCAATACATGCATGCTGCCACCAAGTAGCCGTACAGACTATTAGTTCCTTTTATATCCCTAGTGGGGAGTGCATTTTGACATCAGACTTACCGGTCAATAGTACAACCTGTTACTATAACTATAAAATAACAAAATAATCTGGTATTATTTCCTGTAAAGCAGAAGCTTTACATTGTCTGTGAATCATATCAGAATCACCTGTAGGTTTGTTTTGTTGTGTTTTAACATATTTATTGGAGTATAATTGCTTTACAATGGTGTGTTAGTTTCTGCTTTCTAACACCTGTAGGTTTTTAAACATAGAGGAAATCCATAACCCATTGAATGAGAATCTTCAGAGACAGGACATGGGCATCTGGATTTTTGGGCTCCCATCATCCGTATATTTTATTTTATTTTTTGCCTATGTACAATATTTGTCACATCCTCTTGAATCTTTAAATGTTTCTTTTTGTTTTAAAATTTTAGAATATTCCATAATCTTCACCTACTTTTCATAAGGTGTTATCTGTTATGTTTATTCGATCTTGTGCTTCTCCTGGTTAAGTCTTCTTTTTTTCCTTTTTTTGGGGGGGGGCCCTGCCTCATGGCTTGCAGGATCTTAGTTCCCTGACCGGGAATTGGACCCCAGGGCCCCAGCAGTGAAAACGCCAAGTTCTAACCACTGGACCACCAGGGAAGTCCCAAGACTTCTGTTTTAAATGACTTTTTTTCCCACTCTGATTCATTCCTGGGATCAGTTTCATGTTTGAACATTACACCAACCTTGCATTACTAGAATAAAGCTACTTTGATTGTGATATATGATTGTTTTACATACCATGGATACAGTTTGTACTTCTGTTTACACATTTTGCATGCATGTTCAAAAGAGAAATTGGCCTGTGATTCTATTCTGGTAATATTCCTTTTAGTTTTGATCTGAAGCTTATGTTGGCCTTATAAACATTTTGAGCAATATATACTTTTCTGTTTCCTGGAAGATTTTTATGTAAGATTACCAATATTTCTTCCCTAAATATTTGGAAGAATTTACTTGGAAAGCCATTTATCCCTGGAAATCATTTTCTGTAAAGGTACTTAATTATACAAACAACTTTTGCAGTAGATATAGGGTTTTTAGATAGTTTTTCTTTCTTGGGTTAGTCTTGTTAGCTTGCATTTTTAATGAATTTGTCATTTTCGATGAATTTTCAAATTTATAAATATAAAATTATCATAATTTTAACAGCTTTATTGGGATGTAATTTACATACCATAATTTCAACACATTAATGTATACAATTCAGTGGTTCTCAGTGTAACCACTAAAAGACTTGTGTAAGCATCACCAGAATCCAATTTTAGATTTCTGTCCCCCCACAAAAAAACCATTACACATTAACAAGCTTTCTTCAATCTCCTCAACCCTCTCAGCCCTAGGCAACCACTCATCTACTTCCTGTCTCTACAGATTTGCTATTCTGGGCATTTCATATAAATGGG
>NW_021702007.1:0-853 GCF_005190385.1 Monodon monoceros
TTGTTATGCTGATGGGCGGGATGTAAATTGCCAACAGACACTCTGGACATGTTTATGGTGTAACCTGAAACATCTGAAAAACAAAGCTACAGACCCTAGGGCACTTCCACTTTTGGCCCTATAGCTTAGGAAAATTAAAATCAACAAGACACAGCCAACACAAAATTTAGGGCTGCTGTGTTTACAAGAACCTCGAATCCAGTACAAATTAAATATCCCAGAAAGAAAAAAATGGATAAAGGAGTTGTGCTACTTACGTACAACAGAATATCACTCAGCAATGAAATCAATGTCATCAGGACTGTAGCAGCAAATTGAGTGGATTTAAGTATGATGATTCTAAGAGAAATATGTCACACAGAGAAAGATAATTATCATAAGATATCACTAATAGAGGGCTACACATAAACTGAATTACAAAACCGAACAGAGTCTCACATTTAGATAAAAACTTATGCTTGCTTAAGGGGAAAGTTGAGTTGGGGTGCTGTATAAAACCAGAGATTGAAATTAGCACACATACCGTTCCATAAGCCAAATATGTAATAGACAAGACCTACTCTTTGCTCAACGAAATAGACTCCTCCATGGTGTATCACCTCACACCTGTTAGAATGGGCATCATCAGAAAATCTACAAACAACAAATGCTGGAAAGGGTGTGGAGATAAGGAACCCTCTTCCACGATTGTTGGGAATGTAAATTGATACAGTCACTGTGGAGAATATTATGGAATTTCTTATAAAACTAAGAATAGAATTACCATATGATACAGCAATCCCACTACTGGGCATATACCCAGACAAAACCATAAATCAAAAAGAGACATTCACCGCAATGTTCATTGCATCAC
>NW_021702007.1:953-1499 GCF_005190385.1 Monodon monoceros
TTGTTGGGAATGTAAATTGATACAGTCACTGTGGAGAACATTATGGAATTTCTTATAAAACTAAGAATAGAATTACCATATGATACAGCAATCCCACTACTGGGCATATACCCAGACAAAACCATAAATCAAAAAGAGACATTCACCGCAATGTTCATTGCATCACTATTTACGATATCCAGGTAATGGAAGCAACCTAAATGCCCACAGACAGACGAACGCATAAAGATGTGGTACGTATATAAAATGGAATATTACTAAGCCATAAAAAGGAATGAAATTGGGTCATTTGTAGAGACGTTGATGGATCTAGAGACTGTCATACAGAGTGAAGTCAGAAATAGAAAAACAAATCTTGTATATTAATGCATATATGTGGAACCTAGAAAAATTATACAGATGAACCATTTTGCAAGGCAGAAATAGAGCAACAGATGTAGACAACAAACTTATGGACACCAAGGGGGGAAAGCTGTTGGGGGGTGGTGGTGGGAGGATTGAGAGATTGGGAATGGCATGTATACATTTATATGTATAAAACAGATA
>NW_021702007.1:1599-2793 GCF_005190385.1 Monodon monoceros
GTTGGGGGGTGGTGGTGGGAGGATTGAGAGATTGGGATTGGCATGTATACATTTATATGTATAAAATAGATAACCAAAAAGAAACTGCTGTATAAAAAAATAAAATAAAATTCAAAATTACAACAAATAAAACAGAAAAAATATTCTTCCCTTCACATACATGTATTTATATGAATAAATTATTTCCATGCTTATATCTGTAAATACAAAAAAGAGGAATAAAATCTACCTTGAACCAAAAACGAAAAAAAGAAAAAAAAACAGAACTCACCAGTTACACAGAGGAAAACCGTATCAGGTCACTTGCTCCAGTTGTAAACAATTCTGAAGTAGGTCAGTGGTGGGGAATCATCTCCCATTCAGCCAGCAGGCCCCACTCAACAAGCGTCCTCATTGCAAAGATGGGGGACCGTGCCGAGGCATCTGTGAGTAAATGTGGGCTGAGCCCCAGGCCAGCTGCTGCTGAAATGTTCCCACCCTTCCCAGGTAAAGCACCTGAATATGTACAAGGACTTGAAAGCCTAGAGGAAGGGCCATGGAGCCACATGAGCGACAGCATGCCAGCTGACTTGGTGCCTGCAGGCCAGCCAGGATGGTCCTGGCCCTGGGTGCTCTTCTGGAAGCTTTCCATTTCCCTGCCTGAGATACCCCTGCTGTCCCAGCCCCCACTGCTTTCTTCCTCACTCACCTCTGCCCAGGGAGAAATTCCAGCGGCAGGTATGGGTGACACATCCTCTTCTTTAGCAGGTGGCATCTTGGCAACTGCTGCAGAAAGTCCAGCAGAGCCCCACTCACACTGGGCCACACACAAAGCCTTGGCCTCTCACTCCCTCCCACCAGTCCAGCCCCGAGACTGCTTACAGGGCAGAGAAAATGGCGTCAGGCACAGCTGCAGGGGCTCTTGCTGCCTGAAGCGGTGTTTATATTGATCTCAACCCAGGCACACCTGGGGAGGGCTGGCCGGCACGGTCAAGCTTCCCAGGCCAGCCAATAATCACCCCTCAGGGGCTCACAGTTGCAGAAAATGGAACTTGCTGAATCGGCCAGGTCCAAGGAACAGGTGTGGGCTCCTGAGAGTCAGGATAGACAAGGGGCTGCAGCTCTGGCTTGTTTTCTAATTATATTATCTGGCCCATGAGTGGGAGACAACTTCAAGAAAACCCTCTCCTAATGAGAGGAACCCAGGAGTCAGGG
>NW_021702007.1:2893-3264 GCF_005190385.1 Monodon monoceros
TAATTATATTATCTGGCCCATGAGTGGGAGAAAACTTCAAGAAAACCCTCTCCTAATGAGAGGAACCCAGGAGTCAGGGAGAGGAGGGGTGGGTGGAGACTGAGGCCTGGTGCCCCGGGTGCAGTGGAAGTCTCTGGAAGACCAGGTGGAGGGAGGCCACACAGAGTGATGCCCAGGGTCACAGACCTGTCGGAGCTGCTGTTTGTTAGTTCAAGTCCTGCTCTGAGGTGCTCTGTGTCAGATCTGAGTGACAGGTGAGCTGGGAGTGCTCTGCAATGAGGGCGATGTGCACGGTTCCTGTGTGCCCAGGCTGCCACGGTAACTGCAAGGGTAGCTCTGTATCCTGGGAGGGGCCTGACCACGAGAGCCCC
>NW_021702008.1:0-3630 GCF_005190385.1 Monodon monoceros
CTGAACTCAGAGTTAAAAGTGGTCAAAATGGTAAATTTTATACATATTTTTACCACAATAAAAAATGAAGGGAGGGCTTCCCTGGCGGCGCAGCGGTTGGGAGTCCGCCTGCCGATGCAGGGGACACGGGTTCGTGCCCCGGTCCGGGAGGATCCCACGTGCCGCGGAGCGGCTGGGCCCGTGAGCCATGGCCGCTGAGCCTGCGCGTCCGGAGCCTGTGCTCCGCAACGGGAGAGGCCACGACAGTGAGAGGCCTGCATACCGCAAGAAAGAAAAAGAAAAAAAAGGGAAAAAGGTATTTGGTAAAATTCAATTCACTTAATAAGAGAGGAATTGGAATAGATGACATTCCAGTTCACTACGGCTGCACAACAAACTACCCCAAAACGGTGGCTTAAGGGACTTCTCTGGCGGTCCAGTGGTTACGATCCCTGGTTGGGGAACTAGGATCCCACATGCCACGCGGTGCGGCCCAAAAATAAAAAAGCAAAACAAAACAAAAAAACGGTGGCTTGAAACAATGCCAAGTGTCCATTTTGCTGGTGGATCTGCAGCGTGGGCAGGGCTCATCTCTGCTCTATGTGGTGTCGGCCGGGGCCAGCCCACCAAGAGCAAGTGGGTGCTGGATGGCAGCTGGGCGCTCAGCTGGGGTGACAGAGGCGCTGATTCCTTTGCACACATGACCTCCGCGTCACCTTCCTCACCGCTCGACACCTGGTTCCAAGGGTGGTGAGCCACTCGAGAGACGGACCTAGCATTGGATGTCACTAGTCCCTTCTGCCAGACTCCATGGTCAAGGGGACTCTACTTCTTGATGGGGGAGTGGAAACGTTCCGGAAGAACAAGTGGGATGGGAAGTATTACTCCACCCAATTTTGGGCAGTGAAATCCGTAAACAGATGCTAGTCGCTTCAGAAGCTGACGTATATGCCTCTCAAGCCAAAAGGCCACGCTATGCTTCATGGTGAAAGACGACATCCCACGATCGATCAGCATTATTATTTCACATTGGAAAAGATACAAGGAATATGTGTTGGAAACGACAAAGTTCTCATTATTTGTAAATAAGATGATTGTACAACTGAAAGGTCCAAGATAATCAACTGAAAAAAGAATTCTAAAACATAAGGAAACGCAGTCAGTTGGCTGGTTAGAAAATTAACACCGCACCAAAAAAGGGGCGGGTTTCTACGAAAAAAGAAGTTAGGAAACGTTGCGGGGTATCCCGTTCCATCCCCATTTCCTAAAGCCACACCAAGAACGAGAAAACTTGACAGTCTCGAGTCTCCTTTGCTGGGGGTCACTGCTCCTTTCGGCAACTGGGCCCCGCATCACTCAGGGAGGTGTGTTTCTGGTCCGGGCTAATGAGATGGCATGTGAGGCAGGCCTCGCCAGCCCGGATTCTGGCGTTCTGTGCTGGGTCTGATCTGAGACCGGGCATGGTTTTCTCTTTGGGCTTGTCTGATTTTAGGATCGGGCTTCATGCCTTTAATCGGCCTTCACAGGTAGTCTCAACTCCTTGGAAGCATATGCATGAAAATGGTTTTATTTTTACCAGCAATTGCCCCCTCCATTGGGCTGTAGTAAATCCCCCTTAAGAAATGGGAGGCCGAGTCCGTCACTTTTCATTGTAGTCAGTCTCATTCTGGGTCTTAAATCCAATGGTGTTCATTTCCAAACATCCCCCTTGTACCCGATTCAAATCTCTCCCCTGACCAGGAGTCCGTCCGCCTCGGGCTCGCCTTCTCCCTCGCCTCTCAACCCTGCCCACCCCACGGCTCTTGCTGCTGGGGGGGTCCCTCAGCAGGACATCCTTGTGGGTAGAAGTCAGCGAGACAGCCCACTTGAAACGCACCATCTCCTCACTATGCCAGACGGTGGCGGGGCAGGCCGCCTGCGGCCGGGCCGCCCTGGCTCACCCGGGTCCCCCAGCACCAGGAGCTCCGCCACTTCCAGATGAGATGGGGATGACTCGAGCACCTCTGGTCTCCAGGGTTGGTTCTCTGGGGGCACCCCTCCCTGGGCTTTGCAGAGGGCAAGCCGCCCATGCGTTCCCCTCCCATACTACAGCACCGCCACCGGTGGCCCTCGTTGCCTGGTCGTGGGAGGGCCGGTTGTGCTGGAAGGTGCCTCTCAGCCAGCCCCAGGGAGAGGTGGCTTCCCCCACCACCAGGGCAGCTTCTGACCTGCTCAGGTGAGAACTGAAACCACGATCGCCCAGCCCTTAGCTCCTGGTGCCTGTACTATGCCCGGAAATTCTTGTCTAGGACATGGAAGTTGCAAATAACTCTACTGTTGATTTCAGGAGCTTCCTCAAAATCCATTTATCCAAACATTAGATTATTCAACCGGCCCTCATCAGGGTAACAGCCTCCAGCCAAGAACCACAGCAGGCTCAGCGGGGCTTTTCAGAGGGCCCTTTATTCTTCCAGTTACCTTCAAAGCCTTCGCTTGGCAGGATCCGCCAATCCTGAGCTGGGTTTGCTCCATCCCGATCAGACCCCCTGGTTGAAAGACCTGCCTTACACCAGACTGGAAAAACCTAATTAGAAACACCTCACCCTTGACCTCGCCCCTCCAAGAAGCCTCTAAGGCTCTGTCAAGGTCGTGGTCTCTCTTACTGCAGGCTGCAATGATCTTGGCCTTTTTTGACCAACAAGTCATCTTGGTGGCCTCCCAGGGGAGCGAGTGGGGGCCGACAGTGGCCGAGGGGGTCTTACTTGTGAAATCTGACACCAGTACCCTCTCCTAGTCCTGTGTTAAGCTGCACTGGGAACAAACAGGCCACCCTGTCCCCACGACGAACAATTCTGGGACTGGGCATCCTTTCCCATTGCCTTGTCCAACTGGGAGCGGAGCAGAGCACAGTAGCGTTTGGCTTCAGGACGGACTTGCCCTAGGAAGGGAAGACTGTAACCCAACCCCGGGTGGAGCCCCGCCCCTAGGCTGTGTCCACCAGTCCAAAGCCCTGCCCCCAGGTCCCCGCCTGGAAATCACTGCACGGCTCTAAGGCTCTGAGCCTTTTTTCTAGGTTCCTCTGTCGAGGCGGGTGTTCTTCCTCATTGCCTTGGCGGTGAGTCCAGTAAACTCAGCTTTGCCTGATCAACAGGTTTTTCTGGTGGTCATTTTGGGGAGTCTGCCCCCTTGGTCACCTCTAGTGGCTCTGGTGGCTGCACACAGGTAGCAAGGGACCACGCACACATCCTCAGCATAGGCGGTGTTAGGTTCCCAGGTTAATTAGCCAAAGATGCAGAATGGTCCGAAGCCAGATGGCCACACGGGGTATGGGGAGGGGGTGCAGACGCGGCCTCAGCCCCCAACAGGCCTCAGCTGGGGAGGGTCCCCGAGTCTCATTTCTGCTCACACTCGGGGATCCCTGGGCTTGTCCCACCGCGGGAATGCCTCTGTGAAAGGTGAGAACAGTTTGCTGAACACGGGCCCTTTTCATATGATTCCATATCATATGTGATTTTTGTTGTACTCAGTTTTTCTACTTTTTGAGACAATTTTGGAGATTTTTATTTTTCGAAGAAACTCATTCATTTAATCTAGAATTTCAAATGTACCGCCAGCATAGGGACTTCCCTGGTGGTCCAGTGGGTAAGACTCTGCACTCCCAATGCAGGGGGC
>NW_021702009.1:0-1096 GCF_005190385.1 Monodon monoceros
CTCGCGAGCCGCACGGACGGCACACGTGTCCGCGGCCATGTCTGGGTGGCGTCAGGCCACCCCCGGAGCGTCTGGTGTGCCGCTGCCTTCCAGGGACGCCTTCTGGCCGCCTGGCCGGTCAGGCAGGCGGGGAGCGCCCCCTCAGACGCTTGCTGTGGTGGGAGAGGCCTGAGGAGGTGGGGCCTACAGAGGTACCCGGCGGGGGCAGAGATAGCCGCCGCCGCCGCGGGCGACAAAAGGAGAATGCAGAGCCAAAAGGAGAATTTAGAGCGGGAGGCCAAAAGCCTATAGCACCCGGTATTCCCTAGAGGTCTCCCATCCACATACTAAACAGGCCCGATCCTGCTTAGCTTGCGTGATCGAGTCGAAATCACGCCCCTCTGGGCTGGTTTGGCAGTAGGTGGCAAGGGGATCGCGGGCTGGCTCTTGAGGCACAGCTTAGCAGGCGCTTGGTTCAAACCGCCAACCCAGCGGCCCGCTCGACCCGGCAGGGCCCCGCCGCCCACCTAGACAGGGAAACGGAGGTCTAGGGTACAAGGGTGTGGTAGAGATGTTAGCGAGCACCCAGCCCAGGGCGTGCGGGGCCCAGCAAACTTTTCGGCGCTTGGCGCCCCACCCCAGATCCCGCCGGCCGCTCACAAGGACGTGGTCCCTGAGGCTTCAGGGCCCGGGGCCCACGGTCCATTGTGCATCCCACCTGCCCGCCCACGCTGCGCTACGCTCAGCCCGGAGGGAGACGTGCCCGGCACTCCTAACCGAAAGAAGCTGGCCCGAAACCACTGGGAGCCACCATTGAGTTGGCAAGGTCCCTAAGACCCAGCAACGCCACCCTTGCCCCCACGCCGCAGTTCCGAGCTCAGTACCCCGCCCCAATTGGCCTGCAGACCCGGGAAGCGTCCTGCGCCCTCGATCCCGCTCCCGCCCCCGGCCAGAGCGAAAGGGCTATGGGACAGCAATTTCCGTATGGATCTGTGGAGAGACACCCCGGCAGACAGGTGGCGGCGACGGGGCTGTGCTCCAGTGGGTGAGGCCACGTGCAGTTCACGGGGCTCGCGAGCCGCACGGACGGCACACGTGTCCGCGGCCATGTCTGGGT
>NW_021702010.1:0-1252 GCF_005190385.1 Monodon monoceros
TCCCTGGTGGCGCAGTGGTTGAGAGTCCGCCTGCCGATGCAGGGGACATGAGTTCGTGCCCGGTTCGGGAAGATCCCACATGCCGCTGAGCGGCTGGGCCTGTGAGCCATGGCCGCTGCACCTGCGCGTCCGGAGCCTGTGCTCCGCAACAGGAGAGGCCACAACAGTGAGAGGCCCGCGTACCGCCAGCAAAAAAAAAAAAAAAAGTGCATCTAGTTTGTCACGTTCAAAACTTAAAAACTAAACAAAACAAACTAAATGATCATCTTAATAGATACAGAGAAATCATTTGATAAGGGTCAATACTTGTTCATTTTATGTATCTTGGCAATTAAGAATAGGGAGTTTTTTAAATCTATTTAAGGTTTCTACCCAAAAACCCGAGAAAATTTTATTCTTAATGGTGAGACATAAGAAACAATCTACTTGAAGTCAAGAACAAGATCATCATTTATTCAAGGTTCAGTGAAACTAGACAAAAAGACATGGAAGGGATAGATATGTACTATTTGTAGATGACTGTCTTCAAATCCAGAAGAGTCTACTGTCAAATTATTAGAAGTAATAACAGAGTTGAGCAAGGTTGCTGAATGAAAGATAAATAATACAGTGACAACAGAGTACCTAATATTTATTAAGGTTTTTTTTTTCTATCCAGCAGAAAAAAAGTGCTTTATATTTAATTCTCACAGCAATCCTATTAGGTAATTACTGTTTTTAACTTTTTCATAGATGAGGAAAATGAGGTCTGAGAATTATGTACCTTGTCCACAGTGATACAGCTAGAAGTCGCAGAGGCATGATTGGAACCTCAGTAGTCTGTCACACCATGCTAATTGTGTTTCTATATACCAGTAATAAATTATTAGAAACTCTCATTTAGAAAATAGTACCATTTACAATAGCAATGAAAATCATAAAGTTCCTAAGAATAGCTATAACAAAAGTAAGTAAGACCTTTATGCAGAAAGACTAGAAAAACTTACTGAAGGACATAAAAGAATCTTAAATACATGGAGAGGTATACTGTGTTCATGGTCAGGAAGGCTCAATATTGAAAAGAAGTCAGTTTTCCTCTAAAATAATCTGTAATTCAATGCAGCTTCAATCAAATTCCCCAAAGTTTTTTTTCCTCCTATAATTAGAGAAGCAGATGCTAAAATTTATATGAAAGAGTAAGGGGCTAAAAATGTAAAGGCAGGGCCTCCCTGGTGGCGCAGTGGTTGAGAGTCCGCCTGCCGATGCAGGGGAC
>NW_021702011.1:0-6402 GCF_005190385.1 Monodon monoceros
CACACACACACACACACACACACACACACACACACACACACACACACCCCTCTACCCCTTGGGCTCATTCTCCACATCTGTCAAATAACTTAGGACCAAAGATTTTATCAGCTATAGAAAGTATATGACCTTGGACCAAGGGGTGATATTTGAGGCCCTTGGAGAAGAAAATTATGGCTGCCAGCCCATGGAGATTAAGCACATATGCTGGTACTCTTCCTACTTACTTCTCAGATCTAGATGGCATCAGTCTTTCCACACTCCTTCCTCAAACCTGCAATGTCCTCTCTCCCCTTCATCCTCATCATCTCTGAGCCATTCCAGGCCCAACACAAACCCTTGCACCCTTGCCCAAAGAGAGGGAGAAATGTGACTATGAGTCTAGAATTAGGATGTGAGAACACAAAGAAGCAATTCTGTCCAAGACAGATACATGTCAAAAGTAGAGGCCTGATGCTCAACATCACTAATTATCAGAGAAACGCAAACTGAAACTACAATGAAGTATCACCTCATACCAGTCAGAATGGCCATCATGAAAAAGTCTACAAACAATAAATGCTGGAAAGGGGTGGAGAAAAGGGAAACCCTCCTACACTGCAGGTGGGAACTAAAAATAGAACAACCGTATGCTCCAGCAATCCCACTCCTGAGCATACACCTGGAGAAAACCATAATTTGAAAAGATACATTCACCACAATGTTCACTGCAGCACAATTTACAGTAGCCAAGACATGGAAGCAACCTAAAGGTCCATCGACAGAGGAATGGATAAAGAAGGTGTGGTACATATATACAATGGAATATTACTCAGCTGTAAAAAGAATGAAATAATGCCGTTTGCAGCAACATGGATGGATCTAGAGATTATCATACTAAGTGAGGTCAGACAGAAAAAGACAAATATCATATGATATCACTTATAGGTAGAATCTAAAAAAATGATACAAATGAACTTATTTACAAAACAGAAACAGACTCACAGACTTCAAAAACAAACTTATGGTTACCAAAGGGGAAACGTGGGGGGGGTGATAAATTAGGAGTTTGGGATAAACATATATGTACATATTACTATATATAAGGTAGATAATCAACAAGCACCTACTGTATAGCACAGGGAACTCTACTCAACATTTTGTAATAACCTATTTGGGAAAAGAATCTGAAAAAGAATGGATATATGTATATGTATAGCTGAATCACTTTGCTGTACACCTGAAACTAACACAACATTGTAAATCAACTATACTCCAATTAAAAAAAAAAAAAAGTAGAGGCCTAACACTAGTGCTATCAGATGGCTTGGTGTTTACACTCTTTGACCAGAATTCCACTTCTGGCAACATAATGTAAGGAAAGAAGAAATAAAGACATATACAAGATTTGTGATCAGGATGTTTAAAGCAGTACTATCTATAATGGTGGAAAAATCCAAACAATTTAAGTATTCAACAATAGAAGGGTGATTGAATAAACATACATCCTTTTGACAAAATACTATATGAAACGATTAAGAATTGAGATCATGAAAAATATTTAATGGCATGAAAATGTCTTTATACTGTAAGGTTATTTTATACTGTTAAGACAAAAGCAAGTTAAAAAATAGTATGATTACAATTTTGTTTTTAAAAAATACTCACACAAGTATATAGTAAAAGAAAAGTTTGCCTGAGTAGATACCAAAATGTTAATAGAAGTTTTTTGGTGATGGGAAGATGGGATTACAAGAACTTTTATTCCCTTTCCTGTGCTTCTCTATATTTTTCATTTTTTAAAATGATGTTATATAATCAGAAAAGAAAGCCCAATAGGAGGTACTTTAAAAAATAGGACAGGTTGGGCAGGAGGGACAAGCGCTGAGGAGGCGAGACGGGCAATGGCGGGGATGGCGCTCAAAAGGCTGATGGCCGAGTACAAACAATTAATACTGAATCCTCCGGAAGGAACTGTGGCAGGGGTCCAGAAGACACCTGTTTTGAGTTTGGGGTTTCTCCTGCCATCCTGAGTTTCCCACTTGATTACCCGTTAAGTCCTCCAAAGATGAGATTTACCTGCGAGATGTTTCATCCCAACGGTAAGTGCTTTTGAAGTAGTTTCAACGGTTCCAGGCGAGGCCTAGAGATTGTGTGCCTATGGGCATTCATGGTATACTGCTATTTTGCTGTGTGTTTGGAATTTTCCATAATACAAAGCTTAAAAATTCATTATGGTCAGAAGAGTTGATTGAGGAAGTCAACAAGTTCAAGGTGATTAACCGTAAAATGCAACTATGAAGAGGATTGTGGGTAATTAAAAAAATAACTAATAAGGGCTTCCCTGGTGGTGCAGGGGTTAAGAATCCTCCTGCCAATGCAGTGGACACAAGTTCAAGCCCTGGTCTGGAGGATCCCACATGCTGTGGAGCAACTAAGCCCGTGCGCCACAACTACTGAGCCTGTGCTCTAGAGCCTGCGTGCCACAACTACTGAAGCCTGTGAGCCTAGAGCCCGTGCTCCACAACAAGAGAAGCCACTGCAATGAGAAGCCCACGTGCCGCAATGAAGAGTAGCCCCCACTTGACGCAACTAGAGAAAGCCAGTGTGCAGCAACGAAGACCCAACGCAGCCAAAAATAAATAAATTAGAAAAAGATAAATACATTCTTTAGAACAATACCTGTGACGTGGTTTAAAGACAAATACAGCCAATAAACTGATTGAATTATGTGAGTGTGTACTAAGAATAGCCTGATAATATTATTTTTGATGTTCAGATAATCAATACAAATAGTTTTAAAATCTGGCCTTACTGTAATAAAAAATATATATATAGGACAAATGTCATAAAAAAACATTCAACACAGAGTTACTTAATAACATAAAAATATTTACAACCTAAATATCCATTAATAGGAGACTGGTTATATAAAATAAATCACATCATGTTGGAATAATATATATTCAGTCCATTAAGATATTTTCCAAGAATAACTGATATAACACTTCCCTTAAGCTATAATAAAAGTTTCATCCAGCTAAATGACAAAGGGAGGATGAAAATAAAAGAGATAAACAAGATACACCAGGTAAAATGCAAAAAAAAGAAAATAAGAGAAGACAAAATAAAATCCAAGACAGAAAGCATTAAAAGAAATAAATAGAAATATTTAATTTTAATAAAAGGTACAATTCCCCCAAGAGAGTGTGACAATGATGAAGAGGAACCTTTATACACCTAACTGCGTAGCCTGGAAATATGTGAGGCCAAGACCAATAGAGATGCAAGAAAAACTGATCATCCACTGTCCGTGGGGGCCACAGGGGGGAGGTTTAAATCCAAAGGTAAACAGAAAACACAAAGAGAAGGCTGGAAAGACTGTAACACCAAATTAGGTCCAGAGTGTGTAAGTTTCATAGATAGACCTCGAATAACACTGAAAGGAAATTATAAAATATTAACAGGGGTTGTTTGGGAGTGGAATCTTTCTCCTTCCTCTTTTCCGTATTTTTCCGTAATGAGCATACACTTTATAATGGAAAAGAAATACAGTTCACGTTCAAAGAGAACGCAGGGCTCAGTTACAGGGTAAGGAGCCCAGCATCCCATAGCATGCCCTGGACTCGGCCTAAACAAGTCCACCAGCCGCACGGCCGTGACGGGGAGGTGGACTCAGCGATCGACCGGCCGAGGCAGCTCGCCTTCGTCACTCCACATGAGGAGTGAGCACAGACCAGCCCCTTTCAGAGCTGGGCAGCCCAGTGAGGGGATTTATAGGCCCAGAGGGATCTAGACATCTGTGCTCCAGTCTACCAGCAGCGCTAACCTCCCTGGTCAGAAGCAGATGGAGCGCCGTGCAGTCGGCTCTCCCTCTCTGACCTCCACAAATGCTGCCTTTGTGCTGAGGCCCGAGCCTCCAGTCCACAGGGGGAATGGGGGGCAGGGAGGCCACAGAGAACAAGTCCTGCAGTGTCTTGCTGAACTGTCGCTGCAAGGACCACTCACATTTGTGACTGGGCTCTTAAGCTTTTTGGAAGAGGCTGCCAGCCCCGAGCTCTCTCAATATCCTCCTGGGCTAACCTGTGGCCTCCAAGGAAGCCAGAGGAAGGACTGCTAAGTGTTCTATTATTGATTAAAGCATCATGTTTGGGCCTAACTCATCTCTCCTCCTATGATAAAAGGAACCCAACCTGAGAGACCTAACTGGATATCGCAGGGATGTGTATGTCTCTAAGGTGTCAGGAGCCAGGGACAAGGGATACTGCCACAGAGAAGCAAGCTGCTCAATTACAGCAATGAGTTGTTTTGGGAAGCAGAAAAAACTAATACACACATATGGGTAAGGAATGAAGGACTACCGAGAGGCTTGAGGCAGCCCTGTACTCCTTGTTTTCTGTTTCTCCCCTCTTAGAATGGGCATCAAGACCACCACAGGCAAAATGGGAAAGGATGTGAAGTTGGCCCACTAAGTACGCCTTTGGGGCCTCCCCCCCCTCCCCCCCACAATCCTCCCTGCTCCTCAGGCTACATTAACACCTATCCCGCTCTACCTGGGGAAGGAAGCAATAAAGTCATGAGGCAATTATTGGGATGCTAGGACTGGAAATAATTCTGCAAAACTTGCACTGCATGTGCCAAGGTGACTTACAGGGAGATACGTGGGGGCAAGACGGCATTCTCTGTGCTTTGCGGGTCATCCTGCAAACATGGCTGTCTAACTCTGCATACAACCTCAGGGACATATTTCCATTTGCTGACCACTCCTCCCCACCAAGGACACACCCACAGCATAAAGACACTGTTCAAGTTCTCTCTATGTTCATGTGCATAACCATTATGAATAATTATTCTGTTTCTACTGGGTTGTTTCTGTCCAATAAATGGAACCTGGAATTAGCTATTTATCATATTTTAAACAAGTAAATAAAAAACTATTTTGCCAAAAATTTTTTTTGAGGTTTTAGAAACCAATTTCCACCTGTCAGATTTCCCCGCCTCGTGTCTGGCTTTCTCATCTTTGCCTGGCCTCAGCCTGTTGGATTTCAGACATGGCTTGATTTCCTTCTGTCCCAGTTCTCTAGGTCAATGCAAATTTGTAGGGTGATCAAATATTTCCTGCAGTGTTCCCTGTGTGGGATCTGTGTAGGGCAGAAACAGGAGAAAAGAAATAAAGGTTGCCTGGGAAGCCTAAGGAAAGATTTTGAAGGTATGACGATGGAAGATCTTAAAGCACTGTGCTTTGAGTCGGGGCTGGGCTGTGGGGAGGAGGCATAGACAGTGCTCTCCCTGGACCCATGAGCATAAACACGGAGTCTACAGGCCAGGCAAGCTGATGGCAGTGAGTGAAGAGGCCAGGTGTTGGGAGGACAACTGGGAGAAGTGGGGACATTTGTAGATGACAGTTGGCTGGCTACTTAGGCACAACCCGTAAGTGCCATGTGGGAACATAGGCCCAGCACTGCTAGGCCTTCCAATTCCTCAAAAGAAGCCAGAAGTCCAGATTCTTACGTGGACTGTTTTGATTTCTAAACGTTAGCTCAAAACAATGTGCAGCCAAACAAAACACAACCGAGGGCCAGATGTGGCCACCAAGTTGCCAGAAGGCAACTCTACCCAGGATGTAAGCAACGTGAGGGCAGGAGTTAGAGCCTGGTGCATGACGAGGGCCCACTTAACTCTTGTGGAATGAGTGAGGCCCTTCCTGGGGCAGACGGTGGACTCTCCTCAGAGAGGCAATGGGAAGAGATGGCTGGCAACATGGAGGTTGAAATAGCTACGGTGAACTTGAGCCACAGCCACTGGGATGGGAAGGAAAGCGTGAAATGGTAAGAGCCAGGCTAAAGAATTTTCAAAAAGCAGAACTCAGCAAAAGACCAGATGTGCAGGGCTAGGGCAGTGATGATCTTCCAGTGGAAGCCTGTGATGAACTTGGCCAGAGGGCTTAGGGACTGGTCACTGGGGAGAGAAGGTGAACAGACTTTTCTTCACTAGCTTCGAAGACCTTCATCTGGCCCCCCAAGACGACCTTATTTTTTTTCTCCTCCGTTCTCCCACAAAGGGGATCAGAGGATAACCAGGGGCCCAGAGATTCCAGCACAGAGCCAAACCCATAGCTAATGAGACGATGAGGTGTTCATTCGGGAGAAATATTAGCAGAGTTAACAGAGGAATGGGCAGGGAGGGATTAGCACTGGTGAGGGACGGCACCTGTAGGAAAGTGGGGAGAAGAGCTTGGGCTGTGCAAAGTCACAGCACGTTGGCTGAATAGTGTGGTAACAAGGACAGGAGTGGGTGAGGGAGACTTCAAACAGTTCTCAAATCATAGATTTCATAGCGTGGGACATAAGCCTTGGGTGCTGGTCCACAATTTTTGTTTTTTTTTTTGGCCACACCACACAGCTTGTGGGGTCTTAGTTCCCC
>NW_021702012.1:0-1012 GCF_005190385.1 Monodon monoceros
GGTGGGAGGGAGGGAGAGGCAAGAGGGAAGAGATATGGGAACATATGTATATGTATAACTGATTCACCTTGTTATAAAGCAGAAACTAACACACCATTGTAAAGCAATTATACTCCAATAAATGTGTAAAAAAAAAAATGTTTATTTTACCTAAAGCCATCAACAGACAGTGCCAGGAAAACTACACACCGGTCTCCAAAGAACGACACTGGTCACCATCTACACTGCACATAAAACTAACTAAAAGTGCACAGTATTCCACATTAAACCCTTTCTCTACTATTCCCCTGAAGATGCACCCCACCCACCCAGCAGTCAGCTGCACAGGAAGATTCTCCACACTTGCTCATTTTTTCCTCTTGTGGAGTCTCCTCACCACTGATTCCTGAGAAAACCCAGCTCCTGTCACTGTGGACAATGCCTCAGGGTCCAGAAGCCTAGGCCCTGACAGGAGACAAAGCTCCTGTCTGCTTGTCACAGAGCAAAGTCTGTGGGCAGGGTGCACCTGTGCCCCCAGGGTCACACAGGTAGGTTCGGCGCCCTCTGTGGGATGTGAGAAAAGTGCCGGGAGTGCCACATTCACAAACCCAGAGGCCTCATCTGGAAGGCAGTTCTGCTGTATATACTAAGTTTGGAAATCCAAACTGAAATGGAGCTAGGTATCTCACTGTTTCTTCCCAAAAGATGATTAAGGAGCAATTAATTACAAACCATATGTAATGAAATGAATGTAGACACAAACTTTACAACTTAAACCAAAATTCACTCAAAATGCCCATAGACAAATTTAAATTACCAAACTATAAAAATCCTAGGGAAAAAAAGGTAATCTACATGACTTTGGGTCTGGTGACCTTATTCAGAAAACCGGAAGACAAACCACAAACTGCAAGAAACTATTTCCAAAACACATATCTGATAAAGGATTTGTACCCAAATTATGCCAACAATGCCATTAAAATTTCGTAAAGATTGAAACACACACCTGGCCCAAGAAGATAAACAGGCAGTA
>NW_021702013.1:0-2163 GCF_005190385.1 Monodon monoceros
GGGGATGGTTTAGGGTACAGGTTAAGGTACGTTAACGGTTTAGGTTGAGCGTACATGTTAGGGTACGTGTTAGTGTTAGCGTACGGTTTAGGATTAGGCGACATTTAGGGTAAGACTTCGGGTAAGGTTTATGGTTAGGGTTAGGGGACGGGGACGGGGACGGGGACGGTTTAGGGTAGAGGTTAGGGTACGACAACGGTTTAGGGTGAGCGTACTTGTTAGGGTACGGGTTAGTGTTAGCGTACGTGTTAGGATTAGGGGAAGGGTTAGGGTAAGGCGTCGGGTAAGGGTTAGGGTTAGGGTTAGGGGACGGGGACGGGGACGTTTTAGGGTACAGGTTAGGGTACGACAGTGGTTTAGGGGGAGCGTACATTTTAGGGCACAGGTTAGTGTTAGTGAACCGGTTCAGATTAGGGGACGCGTTAGGGTAAGGCTTCGGGTAAGGGTTAGAGTTAGGGTTAAGGTTAGGGTTAGAGTTAGGGGACGGGGACGGTTTAGGGCACAGGTTAGGGTACGAGAACAGTTTAGGGTGAGCGTACGTGTTAGCGCACGGGTTAGTTTTAGCGTACGGGTTAGGATTAGGGGACGGGTTAGGGCAAGGCTTCGGGTAAAGGTTAGGGTTAAGGTTAGGGTTAGGGTTAGGGACGGGGACGGGGACGGTTTAGGGTACAGGTTAGGGTAAGATAACGATTTAATGTGAGCGTACGTGTTAGGGTACGTGTTAGTGTTAGCGTACGGTTTAGGATTAGGCGACGTTTAGGGTAAGACTTCGGGTAAGGTTTATGGTTAGGGTTAGGGTTAGGGGACGGGGACGGGGACGGTTTAGGGTAGAGGTTAGGGTACGACAACGGTTTAGGGTGAGCATACTTGTTAGGGTACGGGTTAGTGTTAGCGTACGTGTTAGGATTAGGGGAAGGGTTAGGGTAAGGCGTCGGGTAAGGGTTAGGGTTGGGGTTAGGGGACGGGGATGGGGACGTTTTAGGGTACAGGTTAGGGTACGACAATGGTTTAGGGGGAGCGTACATTTTAGGGCACGGGTTAGTGTTAGCAAACCGGTTCGGATTAGGGGACGCGTTAGGGTAAGGCTTCGGGTAAGGGTTAGAGTTAGGGTTAAGGTTAGGGTTAGAGTTAGGGGACGGGGACAGTTTAGGGCACAGGTTAGGGTACGAGAACAGTTTAGGGTGAGCGTACGTGTTAGCGCACGGGTTAGTTTTAGCGTACGGGTTAGGATTAGGGGACGGGTTAGGGTAAGGCTTCGGGTAAAGGTTAGGGTTAAGGTTAGGGTTAGGGTTAGGGACGGGGACGGGGACGGTTTAGGGTACAGGTTAGGGTATGATAACGATTTAATGTGAGCGTACGTGTTAGGGTACGGGTAAGTGTTAGCGTACGGGTTAGGATTAGGGGACGTGTTATGGTAAGGCTTCGGGTAAGGTTTAGCGTTAGGGTTAGGGTTAGGCTTAGGGATAGGGGATGGGGACGGTTTAGGTTACAGGTTAAGGTACGACAACGGTTTAGTGTGAGTGTACGTGTTAGGGTATGGTTTAGTGTTAGCGTACGGGTTAGGATTAGGGTAAGGGTTAGGGTAAGGCTTCGGGTAAGGGTTAGTGTTAGGGTTAGGGTTAGGGTTAGTGGACGGGGACGGGGATGGTTTAGGGTACAGGTTAGGATACGACAATGGTTTACGGTGAGCGTACGTGTTAGGGCACTGGTTAGTGTTAGCATACGGTTTAGGATTAGGGGACGGGTTAGGGTAAGGCTTCGGGTAAGGGTTAGGGTTAGGATTAAGGTTAGGTTTAGGGGATGGGGACGGTTTAGGTTACAGGTTAGGGTACGAGAACGGTTTAGTGTGAGCGTACGTGTTAGTTTACGGGTTAGATTTAGCGTACGGGTTCGGATTAGGGGACGGTTCAGGGCAAGGCTTCAGATAAGGGTTAGGGTTAGGGTTAGGGTTAGGCTTAGGGTTAGGGGACGGGGACGGTTTAGAGTACAGGTTAAGGTACGACAACGGTTTATGGTGAGCGTACGCGTTAAGGCATGGGTTAGTGTTAGGGTACGGGTTAGGATTAGGTGACGGGTAATGGTAAGGCTTCGGGTAAGGTTTATGGTTAGGGTTAGTGGACGGGGACGGTTTAGGGTACAGGTTAGGTTACGTCAACTGTTTAG
>NW_021702014.1:0-9606 GCF_005190385.1 Monodon monoceros
GTGCCATGGCCGCTGAGCCTGTGCGTCCGGAGCCTGTGCGTCCGGAGCCTGCGGTGCTCTGCAACGGGAGAGGCCACAACAGTGAGAGGCCCGCGTACAGAAAAAAAAAAAAAAAAAGGACCAGAGGAACCAGAGGTTCTGCAAGGAACAGAGGAGAAGAGATACTGCTGCAACATGAATGGTAGTTTTTAAAAAGGACAATCGAAGAATGAGAATAATGACAGATGAGGTTAAAAATTCTAAAAAGAGTGGGGGAAAATAAATATGAAGAAACCATTCAGAGACTAGAATTACAAGTTAGAGAGATGGAAATAACATGGAAAAATAAGAAATTTAGAGAAGCAATCACTAAGATCAAATCTGACTAATGAAACTTTCTTAAAAGGAATCACAAAAATGGTGATGGTAAAATTATTAAAGAAATTATTTTTTAAAAAAAGAAATTATAAAACATCCCAGAATTGAAATGCTTAGTGAGTACCCAGTTCACAAACATAAAACAAAAAAAAACCACCTACACTAAGGCTAATCATTGTGAAACAGAACATCAAGGATAAAGAGAAGATTCTATAAGCTATGAGATGGGTGAGAAAGAGAGTCACATCGCATTCAAAGGATGGGGAAGCAGGATGGCATTTGACTTCTCAGTAGGAACACCGGAAATCAGAACAAAAGCAAAATTCTCAACATTTTGAGTGAAATTATTTATAACCTTATTCTAAGGCAAAATATCAACCAAGTGTGAAGGTAAAATACAGATGTTTCCCAAACTGCAATGTCTCAAAATATTTTCTTCCTAGGTACCATTCCTCAGGAATCTACCGGAGAATGTGCTCCAATAAAATGCAGGATGTAACAACAAAGAGAGAGAGAGAGAGGGATGAAATCCAGGAATAATATAGGAAAGGAGCCAAGATAATAATTGCCAGGATCATGGCAAAGAAAAGCCCAAAACTGGAGCAAAAGAATGGAACACTCCTGGAGAGGCGTCTCATAGAAAACAAAATGGAAATGACTAATGGGCTGAATAATGGCTCCCACAGACGCTCACATCCTAATCCATGGAAGCTGTGAATGCTCCCTTATATGGCAAAAGGAACTTTGCAGATGTGGTCAAATTAAGGATATTGATTATTGATATGGGAAGATTATCCTGTATAATCTGAATGAACCTAAATGTCATCCCAAGTATCCTTGTAAAAGTGGGGCAGAGAGAGATTTGACAGCTGAAGAAAAATTAGGAGATGTGACAATGGACTCCCTGGATCACTCATACCAGTGATCCTCAGCTTCACCACATGGGCAAAAATCCGACTGCAGATTCCTCACCAATGATGCCATATGATGGGCAGTGCCCAGGGAGAAGAGACACCGCCCTGGCCTCTGTTGCATCGCTTGGGAATTCTATAGACATCTCATATTCCAAAGAGAAGGTCCTGCCCAGAAAAAGTAGTTCCCGCTGGATCTAGGTGTCCACTTCAGTTGGGGGTTAGTCAGTTGGTGGCCCAGTCAGTCATTTAGACAATCTGTCAGTCAGTGCCACATGCCACCAGCCACCAGCACTGCTTGCGGGGACCCTAAAGGAATCGGTTGCTCTTTCAGGAGGTGTGCGGACCTCCGTTTGGGGTCTGAGATGTGGAAAGGGTTGAATTCTTTGCTAAAGCACAGACCCAGGGCTGGGGTTTTGCAGCATGAGGGGACCAGGACCTCCTGTAACCTGCACCTCTGCCTTGTCCAGTTGAGGCAGAGCCTGGGAAATGCCCAGGAGTGTCTGGCAAGGGCAGGAGACTCTATCTGCTTCACCAGTGTAAGAAGGACAGTTAGTGCCGGGGTAATAACCTCGAGGGCCACAAGGGCAGGTGTGGGCACATGTGTGTTCCCTCATGAAAGCTAAAGAGGAGATCCAGGCTTATTTGAACGTCCCCAATCCATCTTCCACTTGGTCCAGACCCACAGGAAGGGGCTCTCTGCCCTTTTCCCTCTGCTAGGCTTCCCTGTCCTTCAGTATCATCCCCACTCCCAGTCCTGCAGCAAGAGCCCCCACAGAGTCAACATCTCAGGTGTGTTCTCCTAGGAGCAAACTTCAGCCAAGGGCTCGAGAGCACCCAGGAGAAACTTGTAAGGGGTTGAGGGGAAGAAGCAAAGCAATGGCATGATTTCAGAGGAAGTCCCAGCCTCAGCCTGATCCCACAGGGATCTTTGAAGCATTAAAAACAGGGATTTTTTACATTTTTGACAAACTCCCATGCTGGTCAGACATTGCCTAGGAGCTGAGGAGAGATCACATAAAGTCCCAGGCATTTTTGGCTCTTCCTCTGGGCAAAGTCTCAGAGTGAGTCCTTAGCAGCAAAACACTAATCTGGGCCATAGCCATATAGAGACAATCAAAGGTATTGAAGGAACCTGGGCATGGCAGCAACAGGGTTCAACGCAGCCAGGCACCTGGGGCAGTGCGCCCGTCTCAGACATTTTTGGCATGAGCCCTGGAAGAGAGAGCAGCTTTGATGGGTCGGGAGGTAGCTTTCAGACTACAACGTGCAGCCCTGCTCTATCAGTTAAGGAGAAGGTTGGAAGGTGTCTTGTGGTGCCAAGCAACTGCAGAAGGTCCTCCTGCCGAGATGAACGTCAACAACAGCCAGTGCAGAAGTGTTTCTAAATGTTGCAACGTCCTGTGTAGGCAAGCAATGTATCTACCCCATAGAGGGTAAGGAAGAAGTCCAAGCTCAGATCAAAGTCCTTCGATCCAGTTGGCCTCAGTACCCCGGTACCCCAGACCTATGGGGAGTGGCTGCCTGCCTAGTTATTTCTGGCAGAGCCTTTGCAAGGCCTACCTGCAATTAACACCACCCTTGTCCCAGGCAAGGTTTCCCACAGGGTTACCTGGCACGGTGCTTTCTCCCCTCCGAAGGCCCTGGAAGGAAGGTCATCTTGGACTGGAAAAGAAGCAGGCAGCTGTGGTCCAGGGCACAGGAACCTTGAATTGGAATAAGAACTGCTTCTTGTTTACAGTATGATTATGGAGGATGACTGTATCTCTTTGAACCTCAGTTTTTCCCTCTGCAAAATGGACATGACCACATTCATCCGTATGACATCCTACACAGGGCTTTGTCATCCATAAAGCGCTGTGGGCACTGATTTCCTCCTCTGGGTTCTGGGTGATTAAAGCCCAGCAGCACCACCAGAGTTGGGGGCCCCTCAAGACTCCTCCAGCCAGTGTCCTGACTTTCCTGATGAGAATCCTGAGTCAGTGAATAGCTAGGATTGACCCCAAGACCAGGGATCCTTTCATTTTGCCACCTCGTGCCTCTTCTTTCCTGCCCCAAGTGGTCTTGGAACTTGACGGCCAGAGGTCCCCCTTAAGGTGGAGGATCTGGAGGTAAGGTGGCTGTCCCACAGTGGAAGCTCTCATCGAATGTTCTTTCTACAGACGGATTATTGCCCATGTGGTGAAGCTGAGGATTCCTGGTATGAGTGATCCAGGGAGTCCATTCCCACGAAACCTGTAATACCGGGCATTCCAAACTGAAGCCTTGGTTCTACCATGAATACTTCCTCTGTGTCTGGTCTTTTGTGTAGCCCTGACACCCAAAAAAGAGCTGAGCACAGAAAATGTGTTTTGATCAGAGAATGAATAGAAAGCACATGGTTCTCTCTACATACCCAGCATCTGTGATTCATAGAGTCTGCCCTGGTAGCTGGGAGTGGGTGTTAACATAGAGCCTCTCTCCTATAGCATGAATCCTAGTACCAGTGGGCATGCTCTTCCCCTAAGCTATGTATACTGTAGGCAAGCAAAATTTGCCACCCCAAATCGTGCCTCTTTGGCATGAAGATTAATTTAGGCTGATTATTTTTAAGGCCCAAAAGACTCAGGAAGAACCTTTGACCTTCCCTCTAATTGCCTAAAAGACATGTAGATAACATTTTTTTTTTTAGATTTCACATATAAGCAATATCGTATGATATTTGTCTTTGTCTGACTTACTTCTCTTAGTGTGATCATCTCTAGGTCCATCCATGTTGCTGCAAATGGCGTCATTTCATTCTTTTTTATAGCTGAGTAATATTCCATTATATATATATATATATATATATATATATATATATATATATACCACATCTTTTAAAAAAATGATACAAATGAACGTATATACAAAACAGAAATAGATCCACAGACATAGAAAACAAACTTATGGTTACCAAAGGGAAAAGAGGGGGAGGGATAAATTAGGAGTTTGGAATTAACATTTGCACACTACTATATATAAAATAGATAACCAGCAAGGACCTACTGTATAGCACAGGGAACTCTACTCAATATTTTGTAATAGCCTATAAGGGAAAAGAATCTGAAAAAGAGTAGACACAGATACATGCATAACTAAATCATTACTTTGATGCACACTCAAAACCGACACAACATTGTAAATCAACTATACTTAAATAAGTAAATAAATAAAATTTTAAAAATAAATAAAAGAAATGTAGATAGAGGACCTGTTCCAGGAAGGGAGCCATCACCAGAGAAAACTGTAGTATGAACTAAGTGTGTAGACAGGGAGGAGCCTGGCAAGGTCTGTTTGTTTTTTTTTTAAATTCCTCTATGTGTCCATTATTTCTGTACGGCCCAGCAAACATTTGTTTACCAAACATTTGCTTCTCCATCTCCATACGAATTGCTTTCCTCCTCTTTGAGATGCCAAACTGCTGTCCCCAACATCCTTCCTCCTTTGTCTTTAGCTGAAGATGGTATTTAAGGTGAGGGCTTCAGTCATTCTGGCGAGTTACTCAGTTTTCCTGGGTCTCTCCCATGTGTACGTGTTATTAAGCTTTTGTTTGATTTTCACCTGTTAATCTGCCTCATGTCAATTTAATTCATAGACTAGCCGGAAGAACCTAGAAAGGGTGGAGAAAACTTTCTTCCTCCCTGACAATACTTAAAATTCAAGTTGCTTTTAGGTTTTTCCTTTTGGCAAGGCTAGGTTGTTCTTGTAGAAAAAAACAAGCAATTCTGCCAAGTGGATGAACCGACTTTCCCTTCTGCCAACAATATATGTCTCTGTTTCCCCACAGCTTAATAATATATTGTCAGACGGTAAAACTCTGGTCAATCTGATATCTGAAAATGGATATCTTATTTCAGTTTGCATACATGATTATATGCGACCAAATACATATCCAAGCGCACACATAATCATGTACTTCGTGCTGCATTAACAAACAATTGTGAAGTCTCAATGGCATAACATTGTACAAGTTTATATCCACAGACTCAACAGAATTATGGGGATGTTTGCGAGGACATTCCAACCTTACGTAAATTTCAAAAGATCCATCTGGGAAGAGCTGGAGAGGAAAAAAACCCTGCAGGAAGAAATTCACCTGTGAAGCTCATTTCTGATGGGAGGAGATCTGACCGGCCACAGTTGTCATCCAGTAGATGACGGGTAGAGAGAGGGTGTGGTTGATCAGTATCTCTGCTCCTCTGTTCCTTGCACAACCTCTGGTTCCTCTGGTCCTTTTTTTTTTTTTTTTCACCATGTTTCCCAGTCTCTATCTTTTGGCCCAATTTGGCATGTTTCAGCCCTGCTGCCCACCACCAACTTGCTGGCATGAGACCACTATCTCAAGTAGTCAGCCTCATGGCGAAGTGGTCCTCCATTCCCCTTAGAGATTGTTGGAATATTTCAGAGAACCTTTTCCAAATGTGTGAAAGGAACACTGTAAAAATCTGGACACAGATGACTGTCCCCAAGGACTAGCATGAACTGGGAGGGAGGGATTGGAGGGTGGCTAATAGCGCTTCCTTCATGGGTTCACTCAATGAATCATTTATTGTTTCATTCATTCAACACACATATCAGATGTCAGGTTCCCAAACTGTATAGCAATCGTCATCCTTCTGACGACAATTGCAGTCTACACAGGCCTTTTGCTGAGCTAGCTGCTGGGATTTATCTTTGGTTGAGTTCTCCTGGAAGCAGACCCTGAGGCAATAATTTGAGGACAAATAATTTACTTGGGAAGTGATCCAGAAGCATTTTTCAGAGAATGGCTTTGTGAGATGGGGAACGGACGGAAGCCAAAAAGTGTGCAGTGCTGAGAAGTTTACTGCTGTGGGCAACTGGGGCTCATTCTGTTGGAAAACTCTGGAAGATTTTATAGAACTTGCCTTAGAATTTCCCACCCTGGATGAGAAAGAGGAGGTATTTATCCTCCAGCTCCAATCTGTCATTTGCTGATGGCTGCTCCCTGAAACCCCTCAGACAGAGTATTGCAGGATTATGGTAGATGCCACTGGCATATACTGGAGTGGAGAGTGCCCTGGGACTATGGACAGGGCACAGAAGGGTTAATAGCTATAAGATCTAATCATCAAAAATAGCCAAAAATTTTGGCTGAAATCAAGACCTTAATTAAAAAATACTTTATTGCTAAAAAAATGTTTAGAAAAAAAAACGAAAGAGACTTACTGTAAAGCTACATGTCTTAATCCACTCAGACTGCTATAAAAAAAAATAACATAAACTGGCTTGATTTAACAACAGAAACTTATCTCTCACTGTTCTGGAGCCTGGGAAGTCCAAACTCAAGGCACCGGCAGATTTGGTGTCTGGAGAGATTCCTCTTCCTGGTTTGTAGATGGCCACCTTCTTGCTGTATCCTGCCAGAGGGAGAAAGGTCATCTCTCTCATATCTTTTCTTATAAATGCACCAATCCCATTCATAAGTGCTCTACCCTCATGACCTCATCACCTCCCCAAGGCCCCAATTCCTGATACCACAACATTGGGGGTTAGGGCTTCAACACAGGAATTTTGAGGGAACACAAACATTCAGCCCACAGCACTATAGTAATGAAGACATTGTGGTATTGACAAAAGGATACACACATAGAGCAATGGACAGTGCAGAAATAGATTCACACATACGTAGCCAATTGACTGTTGACAAAAGTGCAAAGGGAATTCATTGGAGAAATAATAGTCTTTTTAACAAATGATGCCGGAACAATTGGACTCCCATATACAAAAATATGAATCTTGATCCATACTTCCACATCATTTGCAAAAACTAACTCAAAATGGATCATAGACATAAATGCAAAAGGTAAAACTATAAAACCTGCAGAAGAAAACATAAGGAGAAAATCTTTGCGACCTTGGGTTATGCAATAATTTCTCAGATATAACACCAAAAGCATGATGAAGAAAATATTGAGTGGGCTGTCATCAAAATTAAAAACTTCTGCTCTTTGAGAAAACACTGTTAAGTAAATGAGCCCACCAAGGGCTCCCAATTCAGAGTCTTTCATATAAAAGAACCCTATTGTGAGAAGAATAATGCTTAGTGCTTTGCCTGGGTGATTGTACATCTTCATGGGGAGCTATGTGAGATAACAGGCTCTCTTTTTAAATACTTTTCACTTTTGTCAAAGTTATACACGCAGATAGACTAAAGAGTCACATAGTTTACAAAGCATGTTGTGAAGCATAGAGGTTGCTTACCACCACCCTCCCCCTAGAGAGGACCGCTTTTACTTTATCATCTTGACACTTGTATCCCTGTCTCTAAGTAATATTCATTATTGTAATAATAATGCTACATCTCGACTTTTCAGTTTTAGATATAATCCATTGACTTCCCATGACTGAAAAGGAGATTTTTGTCCACCTCTTTGCTCCCTACACCTCCGGCACTTCCACTCCCCTCCCTCCCATCAGTGTTATGTGATAATTGTGATTTCATCAGCACTACTGTTTACAGTATTATGACTATGTAAACACTTGTTACACTTGAACTATGTAGCAAACCAAACCGCTTTTCCCTTCTGGCACAGCTTTTTAATTTTCTCTGATGTGAAAAAATTGTCTGGTTTTGCGTTTGCTTGGTTTTCTATGTACGTATTGCCTATTCAACCACAAATCTCCCAAATCGCCTCTCCACGTATTCATATGTGTGTGTATTTATATCATATTCATAGATGTTCTATTAATTTCACCTTCCAGAAGATGAATTTCCTGGAGCCCTCTGGCTCCCTCCAATCTGGGCTGGTAGCTCTGTATTGTTTTTCTTATTTATTTATTTATTTTTGGCTACACTGGGTCTTCGTTGCTGTGCACGGGCCCCCTCCAGTTGCAGCAAGCAGGGGCCAACCCTCACCGCAGCACGCGGGCCCCTCCCGCTGCGGAGCATGGGCTCCAGGCACGAAGCCCCAGTAGCTATGGCACACGGGCTTCAGCAATTGTGGCACACGGGCCCAGCCACTCCGCAGCATGTGGGATCCTCCCGGACCAGGGCTCAAACACGTGTCCCCTGCATTGGCAGGCGGACTCTCAACCACTGCACCACCAGGAAAGTCCCTTTTTTTCCTTTTTTAAATAGCAAATTTGTAATGCTTTTATTTTTTTCTCCTTGAATTTCTTTAAAAATTTTTTTGTTGTTGAAGTAGCATTGATGTAAAATATTATATAATTTACAGGTGTATAATATAGTGATTCACAATTTTTAAGGTTTATACTTCATTTATAGTTATTGTAAAATATTGGCTATATTCCCCAGGTTGTACAGTATATCCTTGTAGCTTATTCTATGCATAATAGTTTATACCTCTTAGTCCCCTCCCCCTATATTTCCCCTCCCCACTCCCTTCTCTCCACTGGTAACCTCTAGTTTGTTCTGTCCGTATTTCTGGCACTCAACTGTCATGCTGTTATTTTCTGTCACCATCATCATGGGGGTGCTCTTCTTTTCTGCTCCTACGTTCTATTTTCTGTATTTCATGCATTTTTTCCTTGGTTTCATCTTAATAGGCTTTCTTTTGCTGTTTAGAATTGTCCCATATGAATTTCTCGCCATGTAGCCAATGCCCAATAAATGTCCATTATAATCATGAAAAAGCAGTGGGGGTAATTCTAGGGTGTGGGAGAATTTTTTGAGCATGTTAACCAACACTCCTTTTTTTTTTTTTTTTTGCGGTACGCAGGCCTCTCACTGTTGTGGCCTCTCCCTTTGCGGAGCACAGACTCTGGACGCGCAGGCTCAGCGGCCATGGCTCACGGACCCAGTCGCTCCGCTGCAAGTGGGATCTTCGCGGACGGGGCACGAACCCGTGTCCCCTGCATCGGCAGGTCGATTCTCAACCACTGCGCCACCAGGGAAGCCCTAACACTCCTTTTTTAACTTGCTATTCAGCTGACTGCTGAGAAGAGCCCTGTTGGTTTATCTCAGGAAATGTGGCTTAAATGTGATTGGCTTCACATTAATTTCACTTCCAACCACAGTGCTAAGGGGTAGTGTGTTCACCCTTCAATGCCCTTCCACCCTTTTCAACTCAAGTCCCCCTCTGTGATCTAGTCAGTTACTATTATTCCTACTTCACAGGTGGGAAGGCTGAGGCCCAAAGAGGTTTTGCTTGCTGTCTCCTCTTCACCTATCATTCAGCAAGGATTCTCTGTGTGGCTGGCACTGCAGGTATTACATCGAAACAAGTCAGAAGAAAGCAAGAGAAAATGTCACCTGCCATTCAGGGAAGAGAGTGATGCTGGGTAATCTGGCAACAAATGTGGCAACGCCCAAGAGTCCCAGAGTGTGGGAAAGTCA
>NW_021702015.1:0-1946 GCF_005190385.1 Monodon monoceros
TAGGGTTAGGGTTAGGGTTAGGGTTAGGGTTAGGGTTAGGATTAGGGTTAGGGGATGGGGACGGATTAGGGTACAGGTTAGGGTACGACAACGGTTTAGGGTGAGCGTAGGTGTTAGGGTACGGGTTAGGTTTAGGGGACGGGTGAGGGTAAGGCTTCGGGTAAGGGTTAGGGCTAGGGTTAGGGTTAGGGTTAGGGGACGGGGACGGTTTACGGTACAGGTTAGGGTATGACAACGGTTTAACGTGAGCGTATGTGTTAGGGTATGCGTTAGTGTTAGCGTACGGGTTCGGATTAGGGGACGGTTGAGGGTAAGGCTTCGGGTAAGGGTTAGATTTAGGGTTAGTGTTAGGGTTACGGTTAAGGTTAGGGGATGGGGACGTTTCAGGGTACAGGTTAGGGTACGACAACGGTTGAGGGTGAGCGTACGTGTTAGGGTATGGGTTAGTGTTAGCATACGGGTTAGGATTATGGGACGGGTGAGAGTAAGGCTTCGGGTAAGGGTTAGGTTTAGGTTTAGGGTTAGGGTTAGGGGACGGGGACGGTTTAGGGTACAGGTTAGGGTACGACAACGGTTTAGGGTGAGCGTACGTGTTAGGGTATGGGTTAGTGTTAGCGTACGTGTTAGGATTAGGGGACGTGTGAGGGTAAGGTTTTGGGTAAGGTTTAGGGTTAGGGTTAGGGTTAGGGGACGGGGATGGTTTAGGGTACAGGTTAGGGTACGACAAAGGTTGAGGTTGAGCGTATGTGTTAGGGTACGGGTTAGGGTTAGCGTACGGGTTAGGATTAGGGGACGGGTGAGGGTAAGGCTTCGGGTAAGGGTTAGGGTTAGGGGTAGGGGACGGGGACGATATAGGGTACAGGTTATGGTACGACAACGGTTAAGGGTGAGCGTACGTGTTACGGTATGGGTTATTGTTAGCGTACGGGTTAGGATTAGGGGACAGGTGAGGGTAAGGCTTCGGGTAACGGTTAGTGTTAGGGTTAGGGGAAGGGGACGGTTTAGGGTACAGTTTAGGGTACGACAACGGTTAAGGGTGAGCATACATGTTAGGGTACGGGTTAGTGTTAGCGTACAGGTTAGGATTAGGGGACGGGTGAGGGTAAGGCTTCGGTAAGGGTTAGGGTTAGGGTTAGGGTTAAGGGACGGGGATGGTTTAGGGTACAGGTTAGGGTACGACAAAGCTTTAGGGTGAGCGTAGGTGTTAGGGTATGGGTTAGTGTTAGCGTACGAGTTAGGTTTAGGGCACGGGTGAGGGTAAGGCTTTGGGTAAGTGTTAGGGTTAGGCTTAGGGTTAGGGTTAGGGGACGGGGATGGTTTAGGGTACAGGTTAGGGTACAACAGCGGTTAAGGGTGAGCGTACGTGTTAGGGTACGCGTTAGTGTTAGCGTACGGGTTAGGATTAGGGGACGGGTGAGGGTAAGGCTTCGGGTAAGGGTTAGTGTTAGGGTTAGGGTTAGGGTTAGGGGAAGGGGATGGTTTAGGGTACAGGTTAGGGTACGACAGCGGTTAAGGGTGAGCGTACGTGTTAGAGTACGGTTTAGTGTTAGCGTACGGGTTCGGATTAGGAGACGGGTGAGGGTAGGGCTTCGGGTAAGGGTTAGGTTTAGGGTTAGGGTTAGGGTTAGGGGACAGGGACAGTTTAGGGTACAGGTTAGGGCATGACAACGGTTTAGGGTGAGCGTACGTGTTAGGGTACGGTTTAGTGTTAGCGTACGGGTTCGGATTAGGGGACGGGTGAGGGTAAGGCTTCGTGTAAGTGTTAGGGTTAGGGTTACAGTTAGGGTTAGGGGCAATGGGGACGTTTTAGGTTACAGGTTAGGGTACGACAATGGTTTAGTGTGAGCGTACGTGTTAGGGTACGGGTTAGTGTTAGCGTACGTGTTAGTATTAAGGGACGGGTGAGAGTAAGGCTTCGGGTAAGGGTTAGGGTTAGGGTTAGGGGG
>NW_021702016.1:0-1494 GCF_005190385.1 Monodon monoceros
TGCGGTGGCTTCTCTTGTTGCAGGGCACGGACTCTAGGCATGCGGGCTTCAGTAGTTGTGGCACCCAGGCTCAGTAGTTGTGGCTCACGGGCTCTAGAGCGCAGGCTCAGTAGTTGTGGCACATTGGCTTAGCTGCTCTGCAGCATGTGGGATCTTCCCGGACCAGGGATCCAACCCATGTCCCCTGCTTCGGCAGGCAGATTCTTAACCACTGAGCCACCAGGGAAGTCCCCTTCCCTATTTTCTACCACAAGGAATCCCCAGTGCCTCTTATCCCTGTGTTAGTCATCATCAAAACTATAAGCCTATTTAGGCAACCAATAGCCTTAGCCATACGTAACAGCCAATATTAAAGCAGGTCACTTACTAATTCATTGAATCAGAGGGGCAACTCTAGCAGTATTTCATATTAGGACCACCACAGCCCTTGTGACAGTCATTATTCTTATCTCACGATCCTCGAATTTGCTCTCCCCGTAATTCAAGCTTACATATTCACCCTAATAGTACAGTTAGTCCCCTACATATGAACAAGTTCTGATCCAGGAGCACGTTCGTAAGTTCAATTTGTTCATAAGTCCAACGTTAGCCTTGGTACCCAACTAACACAATCGGCTATACAGTACTGTAATACGTTTGTAATACTTTTCACACAAATAATACATAAAAAACAAACACAGAAAATAAAGAAAACATTTTTAATCTTACAGCACAGTACCTTGAAAAGTACAGTAATACAGCACAACAGCTGGCACACAGGGGCTGGCATCGAGTGAACAGGCAAGATGAGTTACTGACTGGAGTTGGGAGAGGAGGTGGGAGACGGTAGAGCTGAAGGATCGTCAGCAATAGGAGACGGAGGGCAAGCTGCAATTTCACTCACGCCTGACATTGATGGCATAGGTTCTGGTTCCTTGCTGGATTCAATTCTACCCACCCTCTTGCTTCCAGACATCCTGGGCTTGAAATAAAGATACTGTACTGCTGTACTCTATACATTACTGTAAGTAAAGTACACAAAAACACAACCACTTGTAGAGGATGCAGGCATGTGACAGTGTACGCCAGACACGTGAACTCACTTACGTGATTGGACATGCAAATGCACATTTGCATCTTTGAAAGTTCGCAACTTGGAGGTCCGTATGTAGGGGACTTACTTTAAGTAAGTACTTACTTTAAGGACTTCCTTTAAGTCTCCACTTAAATGACAACACACAGACCCACCAAACCCCTGCATGTCATAGAGTAAATCCTAGTCCCTGACCCCTTACAGGAGCTCTTCCAGCCCTCCTAATAACATCTGGCCTCATCACAGGATTTCAGTTTAATTCAATATTATTGATAGCACAAAGCTTACTAATACTCTAATAATGTATCAGTGATGATGAAACATCATCTGAGAAAGCACCTTCCAAGGTCATCCTGTTACCAGTTGTTCAAAAAAGACTTCGATATGGACTCATTCTCTTCATGATTTCAGAAGCCCTCTTT
>NW_021702017.1:0-1045 GCF_005190385.1 Monodon monoceros
TCCCACCAGCAGTGCAAGAGGGTTCCCTTTTCTCCACACCCTCTCCAGCATTTATTGTTTCTAGATTTTTTGGTGATGGCCATTCTGACTGCTGTGAGATGATATCTCATTGTAGTTTTGATGTGCATTTCTCTAATGATTAATGATGTTGAGCATGCTTTCATGTGTTTGTTGGCAGTCTGTATATCTTCTTTGGAGAAATGTCTATTTAGGTCTTCTGCCCATTTTTGGATTGGGTTGTTTGTTTTTTTGTTATTGAGCTACATGAGCTGCTTGTAAATTTTGGAGATTAATCCTTTGTCAGTTGCCTCATTTGCAAATATTTTCTCCCATTCTGAGGGTTGTCTTTTGGTCTTCTTGATGGTTTCCTTTGCTGTGCAAAAGCTTTGAAGTTTCATTAGGTCCCATTTGTTTATTTTTGTTTTTATTTCCATTACTCTAGGAGGTGGGTCAGAAAGGATCTTGCTGTGATTTATGTCATAGAGTGTTCTGCCTATGTTTTCCTCTAAGAGTTTGATAGTTTCTTGCCTTACATTTAGGTCTTTAATCCATTTTGAGCTTATTTTTGTGTATGGTGTTAGGGAGTGATCTAATCTCATACTTTTACATGTACCTGTCCAGTTTTCCAGCACCACTTATTGAAGAGGCTGTCCTTTCTCCACTGTACATTCCTGCCACCTTTATCAAAGATAAGGTGTCCATATGTGCATGGGTTTTTCTCTGGGCTTTCTATCCTGTTCCATTGATCTATCTTTCTGTTTTTGTGCCAGTACCATACTGTCTTGATTACAGTAGCTTTGTAGTATAGTCTGAAGTCAGGGAGCCTGATTCCTCCAGCTCCGTTTTTCGTTCTCAAGATTGCTTTGGCTATTCGGGGTCTTTTGTGCTTCTATACAAATTGCGAAATTTTTCGTTCTAGTTCTGTGAAAAATGCCAATGGTAGTTTGACAGGGATTGCATTGAATCTGTAGATTGCTTTGGGTGGTAGAGTGATTTTCACAATGTTGATTCTTCCAATCCAAGTACATGGTATATCTCTCCATCT
>NW_021702018.1:0-1580 GCF_005190385.1 Monodon monoceros
GGAGGAGTGGTCTTTGTACAAGGAGAGGGGCAGAACTGTGTGGAGGCAGTGTTTGGAGACCTCCTAACACTCAAGACAGCAAAATAAATTCAAATAAGGGAGCAAAGAAATAGACCACATAGAGATACAAACAAACAAACAAAACCCCATAGAAAACATAATAGACACAGTAAATAAACACAAGACATGGTTAGCTTGTATCTAATGATGTAGAAGCAATCAATTAGACAAACCACCTGTGACATAGTCCAAAAGGTAATTGGCATGCTTATTGCTTCCTGAGTATTATTACCTATAAATGAAATGAAAAGCTACCAAAAGAACTAGGGAATCTTAGTTCAAATTCTAGCTATGAGTCTCTGCTATAAGCTCTAGTGGAGTAACTGGAATGAAACTTACCCTCCTGCTGTAAACAGCTGGAAAACCCATAAAAATACACGAAAATCAGTTTCATACAGTGAAAAACATCTCTATCAGGACTCTGATTCTTGAGAGAGGTGACACAGATGAGATGGTTTCAATAAGATGGTTACAATTACCTTGTTTTACTTGGAGGAAATTTTCATACCCACTACAATGACTAAACAGGTTTGAAAACACCAAGGGGTGGTGAGAATGTGGGAAACCTCGTATGTTGCTGGTGGGAATGTAAAATGATGCAGCCAATATGAGAAATACATTGTCAGTTAAAAAAAAATTTAAACTGTACTTCTCATGTGATCCAGCTATTACACTGTTAGGTAATATATGGAATTTCTTAAAATTAGGTACACTGCCTAAATTTCACTCAGTCTTTTACAAAATGACAGTTGAACATCTTTAATTTGGTATTTTATAAGATCAATTCTTAAGTGTGCCCACTGCTGGTTGGGGTGTTATAATAAATTTAGTTGGTTCCCCTTTGTAGAAAACAGGTAGAATCCTAGACAAAATGTGAAAAACTATTTCAGTTTCCTTAACATTCGACAAATGCAGATGACAACAAATTGGGAAGCGTTAATTCTTAAAAAAAAAAAAAACTTACAATTTTGGGCGAGTTTTCTCTGTGAGCCTGTAGCTTTCCTGCTCAACCGTCATAGCATTCTCTGCTTAGTCTGGATGGCTTAGAATTCCTAGCTGGTCCATCAGAATATTAAAGGACGATATACTAACTAATAATGATTCAACATAGAATGATGGACTAGCTACTGGACTAGCTTTAGGGCCAGAAGTGGCTCACTGAGTCAGGGCAAAGGTCACTCATAAACCATGGCTTTGTTGGCTAAAAGTGGCAGATTTAGTTCAGAGCAGATGGGGAGAATCACATAGATTTCTTAGCTCAAGTTGGCAGGCTGTTATGTATTCAGGGTGAGTGGCCACCCAGTCAGAAATTTAATAGGAAGAGCCTAGAAGGAGGAAAACCATAGAAGCACTGAGATATGCTGTCCACACCTCTTCCTGACTACTGTCCTATGCAAGCCTGAGGGAGATCCAAGACACTGTGATAAGTGAAAGCCAAGAGAGACTTGAGCATCGGCCACACATCTGAATATGTTTCTCAACCCACAGACAAGTCAGTTGGCGGAAGTTAGAAGCCTTAT
>NW_021702019.1:0-7516 GCF_005190385.1 Monodon monoceros
TGTTGATTCTTCCAATCCAAGAACATGGTATATCTCTCCATATATTTGTATCATCTTTAATTTCTTTCATCAGTTTCTTATAATTTTCTGCATAGAGGTCTTTTGTCTCCTTCGGTAGGCTTATTCTTAGATATTTTATTCTTCTTGTTGCAATGGTAAATGGGAGTGATTCCTTAATTTCTCTTTCAGATTTTCATCATTAGTGTATAGAAATGCCAGAGATTTCTGTGCATTAATTTTGTATCCTGCTACTTTACCAAATTCATTGATTAGCTCTAGTAGTTTTCTGGTAGCATCTTTAGGATTCTCTATGTATAGTATCATGTCACCTGCAAACAGTGACAGCTTTACTTTCTCTTTTCCAATTTGGATTCCTTTTATTTCTTTTTCTTCTCTGATTGTTGCTAAAACTTCCAAAACTATGTTGGATAATAGTGGTGAGAATGGGCCACCTTGTCTTGTTCCTAATGTTAGTGGAAATGCTTTCAGTTTTTCACCATTGAGAACGATGTTGGCTGTGGGTTTGTCATATATGGCCTTTATTATGTTGATGTAATTTCCCTCTATGCCTACTTTCTGGAGGGTTTTTATCATAAATGGGTTTGGATTTTGTCAAAAGCTTTGACAAAAGCTTTTCTGGGGAAGTTTTCAACTATAATATCTTCAAATATTTTCTCAGTCCCTTTCTTTTTCTCTTCTTCTTCTGGAACCCCTATAATTCGAATGTTGGTGCGTTTAATGTTGTCCCAGCGGTCTCTGAGACTGTCCTCAGGTCTTTTCATTCTTTTTTCTTTATCCTGCTCTGCAGTAGTTATTTCCACTATTTTATCTTCCAGGTCACTTATCCATTCTTCTGCCTCAGTTATTCTGCTATTGATCCCACCTAGAGTCTTTTTCATTTCATTTATTGTGTTGTTCATCATTGTTCGTTTCATCTTTAATTCTTCTAGGTCCTTGTTAAATGTTTCTTGCATTTTGTCCATTCTATTTCCAAGATTTTGGATCATCTTTACAATCATTATTCTGAATTCTTTTTCAGGTAGACTTCCTATTTCCTCTTCATTTGTTAGGTCTGGTGCGTTTTTATCTTGCTCCTTCATCTGCTGTGTGTTTTTCTGTCTTCTCATTTTGCTTATCTTACTGTGTTTGGAGTCTGCTTTCCGCAGGCTGCAGGTTCGTAGTTCCCATTGTCTTTGGTGTCTGTCCCCAGTGGCTAAGGTTGGTTCAGTGGGTTGTGTAGGCTTCCTGGTGGAGGGGACTATTGCCTGTGTTCTGGTGGATGAGGATGGATCTTGTCTCTCTAGTGGGCAGGTTCACGTCTGGTGGTGTGTTTTGGGGTGTCTGTGGACTTATTATGATTTTAGGCAGCCTCTCTGCTAATGGGTGGGGTTGTGTTCCTGTTTTGCTAGTTGTTTGGCATAGGTTGTCCAGCACTGTAGCTTGTTGGCTGTTGAGTGAAGCTGGGTGCTGGTGTTGAGATGGAGATCTCTGGGAGATTTTCGCCATTTGATATTATGTGGACCTGGGAGGTCTCTTGTGGACCAGTGTCCTGAAGTTGGCTCTCCCACCTCAGAGGCACAGCACTGACTCCTGGCTGCAGCAGCAAGAGCCTTTCATCCACACAGCTCAGAATAAAAGGGAGAAAAAGTAGAGAGAAAATATTAGTAGAAGTAGAAAGAAAGAAAGGAGGGAAGGAAGGAAGGAAGGAAGGAAGAAAGGAAGGAAGAAAGAAGAAGAAAAGAAGGAAAGAAAGGAGGGACGGAGGGAGGGAAGAAGGAGGGAAGGAAGCAAAAATGAAAGAAAGAAAGAAAGAAGATACAGTAAAATAAAATAAAGTTTAATAAAGTTATTAAATTAAAAAATAATTATTTAGAAAAAAAAAAAAGGGACGGATAGAACCTTAGGACAAATGGTGGAAGCAAAGCTATACAGACAAAATCTTACACAGAAGCATACACATACACTCTCACAAAAAGAGGTAAAGGGGAAAAAATCATAAATCTTGCTCTCAAAGTCCACCTCCTCAATTTGGGATGATTCGTTGTCTAAAGGAGGGAAGGAAGGGAGGGAGGGAGGGAGGAAGGAAGGAAGGAGAAAGAAAGAAAGAAGGTAAAGTATAATAAAGTTATTAAAATTAATTATTAAGAAAAAATTTTAAAAAAAAACAACGGACAGCTAGAACCCTAGGACAAATGGTGGAAGCAAAGCTATACAGACAAAATCTCACACAGAAGCATACACATACACACTCACAAACAGAGGAAAAGGGGAAAAAATCATAGATCTTGCTCTCGAAGTCTACCTCCTCAGTTTGGGATGATTCGTTGTCTATTCATGTATTCCACAGATGCAGGTACATCAAGTTGATTGTGGAGCTTTGATCTGCTGCTTCTGAGGCTGCTGGGAGAGATTTCCCTTTCTCTTATTTGTTCTCACACCTCACAGGGGTTCAGCTTTGGATTTGGCCCCGCCTCTGCGTGTAGGTCGCTGGAGAGCATCTGTTTTTTGCTCAGACAGGATGGGGTTAAAGAAGCCGCTGATTCGGGGGCTCTGGCGCACTCAGGCTGGGGGGAGGGAGGGGCACAGCGTGCGGGGCAGGCCTGCGGCAGCAGAGGCCGGCATGACATTGCACCAGCCTGAGGCCCACCATACGTTCTCCCAGGGAAGTTGTCCCTGGATCCCGGGAACCTGGCAGTGGCGGGCTGCACAGGCTCACCAGAAGAGGGGTGTGGATAGTGACCTGTGCTCGCACACAGGCCCCTTGGTGGCAGCAGAAGCATCCTTAGTGTCTCCTGCCCATCTCTGGGGTCCACGCTTTTAGCTGTGGCTCGCGCCCATCTCTGGGGTTCGCGCTTTTAGCCGTGGCTCGCGCCCGTCTCTGGTATCCGCGTTTTTAGCTGCGGCTCGCGCCCGTCTCTGGAGTTCCTTTAAGCAGCACTCTTAAACCCCTCTCCTCGCACACCAGGAAACAAAGAGGGAAGAAAAAGTCTCTTGCCTCTTAGGCAGGTCCAGAACTTTTCCCAGACTCCCTCCCGGCAAGCCGTGGTGCACTAACCCCTTCAGGCTGTGTTCATGCAGCCAACCCCAGTCCTCTCCCTGGCGCCGACCAAAGCCCAAGCCTCAGCTCGCAGCCCCACCCTCCCTGGCGGGTAAGCAGACAAGCCTCTTGGGCTGGTGAGTGCCGGTTGGCACCAATCCTCTGTGCGGGAATCTCCCCGCTTTGCCCTCTGCACCCCTGTTCCTGTGCTCTCCTCCTCGGCTCCGAAGCTCCCCCCTCCGCCTCCCGCAGTCTCCGCCCACGAAGGGGCTTCCTAGTGTGTGGAAACCTTTCCTCCTTCACAGCTCCCTCCCACTGGTGCAGGTGCCATCCCTATTTTGTCTCTGCTTTTTCTTTTGCCCTACCCAGGTACGTGGGGGGTTTCTTGCCTTTTGGGAGGTCTGAGGTCTTCTGCCAGCATTCAGTAGGTGTTCTATAGGAGTTGCTCCACGTGTAGATGTATTTCTGGTGTACCTGTGGGGAGGAAGGTGATCTCCACGCCTTACGCTTCCGCCATCTTCCCCTCCCAGCTACTAATTCTTTCTTTCTACTTTTTCTCCCTTTTATTCTGAGCCGTGTGGATGAAAGGCTCTTGCTGCTGCAGCCAGGAGTCAGTGCTGTGCCTCTGAGGTGGGAGAGCCAACTTCAGGACACTGGTCCACTAGAGACCTCCCAGCTCCACATAATATCAAATGGCGAAAACCTCCCAGAGATCTCCATCTCAACACCAGCACCCAGCTTCACTCAACGACCAGCAACCTACAGTGCAGGACATCCTATGCCAAACAACTAGCAAGACAAGAGCACAACCCCACCCATTAGCAGAGAGGCTGCCTAAAATCATAATAAGTCCACAGACACCCCAAAACATACCACCAGATGTGGACCTACCCACCATAAAGACAAGATCCAGCCTCATTGATCAGAACACGGGCACTAGTCCTCTCCACCAGGAAGCCTACACAACCCACTGAACCAACCTTAGCCACAGGGGACAGACACCAAAAACAACGGGAACTACGAACCTGCAGCCTGCAAAAAGGCAACCCCAAACACAGTAAGATAAGCAAGATAAGAAGACAGAAAAACACACAGCAGATGAAGGAGCAAGATAAAAACGCACCAGACCTAACAAATGAAGAGGAAATAGGAAGTCTACCTGAAAAAGAATTCAGAATAATGATAGTAAAGATGATCCAAAATCTTAGAAATAGAAGAGACAAGATGAAGGAAACATTTTGCAAGGACCTAGAAGAACTAAAGATGAAACAAACAATGATGAACAACACAATAAATGAAATGAAAAACACTCTAGATGGGATCAATAGCAGAATAACAGAGGCAGAAGAACAGATAAGTGACCTGGAAAATAAAATAGTGGAAATAACTACTGCAGAACAGGATAAAGAAAAAAGAAGGAAAAGAGCTGAGGACAGTCTCAGAGACATCTGGGACAACATTAAATGCACCAATATTCGAATTATAGGGGTTCCAGAAGAAGAAGAGATAAAGAAAGGGACTGAGAAAATATTTGAAGACATTATAGTTGAAAACTTCCCTAATATAGGATAGGAAATAGTTAATAAAGTCCAGGAAGCACAGAGAGTCCCATACAGGATAAATCCAAGGAGAAATACGCCAAGATACATATTAATCAAACTGTCAAAAATTAAATACAAAGAAAACATATTAAAAGCAGAAAAGGAAAAACAACAAATAACACACAAGGGAATCCCCATAAGGTTAAAAGCTGATCTTTCTGCAGAAACTCTGCAAGCCAGAAGGGAGTGGCAGGACATACTGAAAGTGATGAAGGAGAAAAACCTGCAACCAAGATTACTCTACCCAGCAAGGATCTCATTCAGATTTGATGGCGAAATTAAAACCTTTACAGACAAGCAAAAGCTGAGAGAGTTCAGCACTACCAAACCAGCTCTACAACAACTGCTAAAGGACCTTCTCTAGGCAAGAAACACAAGAGAAGGAAAAGACCTACAATAACAAACCCAAAACAATTAAGAAAATGGGAATAGGAACATACATATCGATAATTACCTTAAATGTAAATGAACTAAATGCTCCCACCAAAAGACACAGATTGGCTGAATGGATACAAAAACAAGACCCATATATTTGTTGTCTACAAGAGACCCACTTCAGACCTAGAGACACATACAGACTGAAAGTAAGGGGATGGAAAAAGATACTTCATGCAAATGTAAACCAAAAGAAAGCTGGAGTAGCAATTCTCATATCAGACAAAATAGACTTTAAAATAAAGACTATTAGAAGAGACAAAGAAGGACACTACATAATGATCAAGGGTTCGATCCAAGAAGAAGATATAACAATTGTAAATATTTATGCACCCAACATAGGAGCACCTCAAAACGTAAGGCAAATACTAACAGCCATAAAAGGGGAAATCCACAGTAACACATTCATAGTAGGGGACTTTAACACCCCACTTTCACCAATCGACAGACTGTCCAAAATGAAAATAAATAAGGAAACACAAGCCTTACATTAAAGCTTTACATTAAATACATTAAATACATTAAATACATTAAACAAGATGGACTTAATTGATATTTATAGGACATTGCATCCAAAAACAACAGAATACACATTTTTCTCTAGTGCTCATGGAACATTCTCCAGGATGGATCATATCTTCGGTCACAAATCAAGCCTTGGTAAATTTAAGAAAATCGAAATTTTTTCAAGTATCTTTTCTGACCACAATGCTATGAGACTAGATATCAATTACAGGAAAAGATCTGTAAAAAATACAAACACATGGAGGCTAAACAATACACTACTTAATAACGAAGTGGTCACTGAAGAAATCAAAGAGGAAATTAAAAAATACCTAGAAACAAATGACAGTGGAGATATGATGACCCAAAATTTTGGGGATGCAGCAAAAGCCGTTCTAAGAGGGAAGTTTATAGCAATACAATCCTACCTTAGGAAACAGAAAACATCTCAAATAAACAACCTAAACTTGCACCTAAAGCAATTAGAGAAAGAAGAACAAAAAAAACCCGAAAGTTAGCAGAAGGAAAGAAATCATAAAAATCCGATGAGAAATAAATGAAAAAGAAATGAAGGAAATGATAGCAAAGATCAATAAAACTAAAAGCTGGTTCTTTGAGAAGATAAACAATATTGATAAACCATTAGCCAGACTCATCAAGAAAAAAAGGGAGAAGACTCAAATCAATAGAATTAGAAATGATAAAGGAGAAATAACAACTGACACTGCAGAAACACAAAAGATCATGAGAGATTATTACAAGTAACTCTGCCAATAAAATGGACAACCTGGAAGAAATGGACAAATTCTTAGAAATGCACAACCTGCCAAGACTGAATCAGGAAGAAATAGAAAATATGAACAGACCAATCACAAACACTGAAATTGAAACTGTGATTAAAAATCTTCCAACAAAAGCCAAGGACCAGATGGCTTCACAGGTGAATTCTATCAAACATTTAGAGAACAGCTAACACCTATCCTTCTCAAACTCTTCCAAAATATAGCAGAGGGAGGAACACTCCCAAACTCATTCTACAAGGCCACCATCACCCTGATACAAAAAACAGACAAGGATGTCACAAAGAAAGAAAACTACAGGCCAATATCACTGATGAACATAGATGCAAAAATCCTCAACAAAATACTAGCAAACAGAATCCAACAGCACATTAAACGGATCATACACCATGATCAAGTGGGGTTTATTCCAGGAATGCAAGGATTCTTCAGTATACGCAAATCAATCAACGTGATACACCATATTAACAAACTGAAGGAGAAAAACCATATCATCTCAATAGATGCAGAGAAAGCTTTTGACAAAATTCAACACCAATTTATGATAAAAACCCTGCAGAAAGTAGGCATAGAGGGAACTTTCCTCAACATAATAAAGGCCATATATGACAAACCCACAGCCAACATCATCCTCAATGGTGAAAAACTGAAAGCATTTCCACTAAGATCAGGAACAAGACAAGGTTGCCCACTCTCACCACTCTTATTCAACATAGTTTTGGAAGTTTTAGCCACAGCAATCAGAGAAGAAAAGGAAATAAAAGGAATCCAAATCAGAAAAGAAGAAGTAAAGCTGTCACTGTTTGCAGATGACTTGATACTATACATAGAGAATCCTAAAGATGCTACCAGAAAACTACTAGAGCTAATCAATGAATTTGGTAAAGTAGCAAGATACAAAATTAATGCACAGAAATCTCTGGCATTCCTATATACTAATGATGAAAAATCTGAAAGTGAAATCAAGAAAACATTCCCATTTACCATTGCAACAAGAAGAATAAAATATCTAGGAATAAACCTACCAAAGGAGACAAAAGACCTGTATGCAGAAAATTATTAGACACTGATGAAAGAAATTAAAGATGACAGAAATATATGGAGAGATATACCATGTTCTTGGATTGGAAGAATCAACA
>NW_021702020.1:0-1025 GCF_005190385.1 Monodon monoceros
GTGTGTGTGTGAGTCTGCTGGTAGAGGCTGAGCGTTGAATCACATGTTTGTGTGTGCCTGTGTAGGTATGGGCTTTGAATTGCATCGCTGAGGTGTATGTCTGTGTGTGTTTGTGTGGTGGTGCTACAGACATTTCATTGAGTCACAGTGAGTATTGTGTGTGTGTGTCTGTGTGCTGATTTAGGCTGTACGTTGAGTCACAGTGCCGAGTGAGTGTGTGCACACTGGTATAGGCTGTGCATTGTGTCACAGTGCGGGATATGTTTGTCTGTCTGTTCTGGTATAGGCTGACCATTGAGTCCCACTCAGGTGTGTGTGTTTGTGTGTTTTTTTGTGTGTGTTCTGATATAGAATGTGCATTGGTTCACAATGAATTGTGTGTATGTGTGCTCGTATAGACTGTGCCTTGAGTCACAATGTGCATATATGAGTGTGTGTGTGTGCAGTGGTATGTATGGAGCATTGAAGAGGTTAGGTGTGTGTGTTTGTGTGCTCAAATAAGATTTGCATTGAGTCACTGAAGTGCATGTGTGTCTGTGTGGGAGGAGGGCTACAGACTGTGCATTGAGTCACAGTGAGCAGTTTGTGTGTGTGTATGTGAATGTGTGTGCTGGTGGGCTTTCATTGAGTCACTCTTGTGTGTGTGTGTTTCTGTGTGTGGTGCTACAGACTGCATTGATTCATAATGAACTGCATGTGTGTGTGCTAGTATAGGCGATTTATTGAGTCACAGTGAGCCTTGTGTCTGTGCGTGTGTGTGAGTGTGCTGGTATAGGCTGTGCATTGAGTCACACTGAGGTGTGTGTGTGTGCATGTGTGTGCTGTTATAGATTGTGCATTGAGTCACAGTGCCGTTTGTGTGTGTGCATGCTAGTATAGACTGTGCATTGATTCACAGTGAGGGAAGTGTGTGTCTGTGTGTACTGGTATAGTCTGACCATTGAGTCAAACTGAGGGCTGTGTGTGTGAGTGTGTGTTTGTGTGTGTCTGTGCTGGTAAAGGCTGCACATTGAGTCACAGTGAAG
>NW_021702021.1:0-328 GCF_005190385.1 Monodon monoceros
GATACAAGATGAGGGGTTTGAAGGAAGCGGCCCTGGCTCTTCCAAGAGCAAAGCTGGAGGATTCAAGCACGCGTGGTCTTGCCCGAGCCTGACCTGCTGTACACGAGGACTCGGGGTCAGTCAAACTGAACGGTTCGCTCTCTTATTCCAAACGCACCCAGCGCTTCCTCTTCTGCAGCACTCTCCTCACATTCCCCCTTCTCAGCCCCAACACTGAGAAAGCACGAGAAACGCTGGACAAGCACGAGAAACGCTGGAGATGATGGACAAGGATAAAGAACCCCCAGGCTCGAGTGAGCCCTCCTCCTTTCTCTGAAGCCATCGCCAC
>NW_021702021.1:428-1445 GCF_005190385.1 Monodon monoceros
GTCTCCCATCTCCCAGACAAACTTGGTCTCCATCCACCATCCCAGCATACAGGAGGCCAAGAATCTATAACTATTACTTCATTTTACTGGATTTGAATGGGAATAACTGAACTCAGGAAAACTTAGCTCTGCTTTTATGCCATCAGATTAGTTAGTCAACGTTCTCCAGAGAAACAGAACCAATAGGATACATATACCGAGATTCATTATAAGGAATTTGCTCACGTGATTATGGAGGTTGAGTAAGGAAAAGTTGAGTTAGCAAACTGGAAACCCAGGAGAGCCAATGATATGGTTTCAGTCCAAGGCCAGCAGGCTGGAGACCCCAGAAGAGCTGATGTTTCACTTCAGGTCCCAAGGCAGGAAAAAGCGGATGACCCAGCGCAATCAGTCAGGCAGGAGGAGTTCCCCCTTACTTACTGACTCACAGGAGAGTCAATCTTTTTGTTTTACTCCAGCGTTTGATGGATCGGATGAGACCCACCCACATCTGCTTTCCTCAGTCTCCTGATTCAAGTTTTCCTCTCATCCAGAAGCACCCACACCAACACACCCAGAATGTTTGACCCAATATCTAGGCACCCTGTGGTCCAGTGAGGTGGACACGTAAACTCTCCATTACACCTCCTGACTGATAACCAGTTGCTCTGTGTTTCTACAACTCTTCATGTCCACAGAGTGATTCATGGACAGCAGCATCAGCAGCCCGGGGGATCTCATCCAAAGGGCCAGCCCGGACCCATTGGTTTGTGAAGCGCTGTGTTACACACATGGAAGGGGGTGGTGCGGGGGTGCGGGCATCTAAAAAAAACGATTTTACTATATTGATTCAGAGAGCCATCTGGTTAGTGTTTCCGTTACTCAACTTCATAATCAATAGGGGTTTATTTATCATTTAAGAGGTGCCAAGCACTACTCAGCTTTGCATGAGAAGCATATTTAACAGTCTGGATTTGTGTGTCATTCAACAGTAGGCCAAGCCTCCGCGAACTTCAGCCTGGCTTACCTGGCACAGAA
>NW_021702022.1:0-1181 GCF_005190385.1 Monodon monoceros
AAAGGAACTGTAATTGCTAACTCTAATTTTTCTTCCTTTTTTTTTTTACAGGCATATAAATGCCAATAATTTTTAAAATCTCATAGTTGGTATGTGCCTGAAAGTTACCAGCCATACCTTTTATTTATTTGAATATTATTTTATAAGATTGGAATTAACATTAAAATGGAAACAAAAAATGTGTAGACATAGATTTTTATAGAGCGAGTTCCATGGAGGCCAATGCAAGGAAGGGAGACATTTTGAGAAAGAATTACTTTGAACTTGACTTGCAAGTTGATAACTGTTGGGGAAGGGAGTTTAATGCAACATAAACTAAGAAATATTATTTTATTTCCTTCTAGCCTTTGAAATGTTTCAACTGAACTTAGTAGTCTAAAACTTGGCACTGAAGAGCTAGTAAATAAAGATATTCATTAAATTCAGCAAATAAGTGGAACCCCTTTTCCACTTGATGACAAGGTAGATAATCTTCATGCTTCCTGAATTCTCCCTTAGGATTGATATTACTGGAGGTGTGTGTATGTTGGTGTTATGGCCCCACTGGGTCATTACTTTTCTAGTTTCATTACTTCATGTGTTAGATCTGCTCTCAAAGGGTCAGTTTACTGGTTGAGTTTTGTCTCAATGCAATGCCAGCTTTAGTATGTCAGAGCTGTTACAATCCCTGAGATTGGTTTTAACCCCAGCTCTGACTTTGTCTGTCTCTGTGCCATTTTTTTCTATCTGCAAAATGGGGACAACTACTGTAGAAGGTTAATGCATGCAAAGGTTAATACAAGTAATATCCTTATAAGAGTGAGTGGCATGCTCAATAAAAGTAAAAAGAAAACAATAATATTCGTGGGGGTTCTCTCAGTCATTCTGTATTTCTGTCTGCAACTTCTTTTTCTAATGACTGGAGCAAAGCCAGGTTTTCAATACAATATCCTCTTTAACTTTATCATATTACTATTATAAATAGAGAGCTTATCCTTTTTGGTTCAGATCCTTCAGTGTTTCTTAGAAATATTTATGACAATGATAAAACTCACAACATTTCACTGGGAAGCTGCCTCTGATATATTGGGTTTTCTAGACTTAAACCTACTGCAAGTTTGAATCCTCTTTGGTATGAGCTGTGCTTTTCTTTCGCAAAGGGCAAGAATACATCACTGTATTATTTCTAAGAATGTCTTTTA
>NW_021702023.1:0-15830 GCF_005190385.1 Monodon monoceros
CATCTCCAGCGTGGAAGCCACGTGGAAATACAGGCCCAGCATTGCCCAACCTTCCGGCCACCAGGGCAACCCCGGGAAAGTGGAGGTGACTGTCCACTCCGGGAGTGTGAGCTGCGTCAGGACAGGGCCTGTCCCGTCAGGTCCCTGTAACCCCGAGCCCCGCCCCACCTTCCCTGCAGAGCGCCCTCCTCGGCCACCCAGGGGGAGCGAAGCAGGCGCCGCTCCGAGCAGCACCAGCTCGGTGGGCAGCGTCCCCTGAACGTGACAGGGTCTCGGGGGAAGAGCCCTCCTCTCACACCAGCCAGCCCAGCGCCACACACACCTTGATGCTCACGACTTTCCAGAAGGATTTCCTCTCGGTGAGTCAGAGGTCACGCTGTGACCCAAACCAGCAGCGGATGTGTCGAGTGCGTCCCTCCTGGTGCTTTTGAAAAATGTGAATCCGATGTCAACACGCGAAAAACCTGAGATTTCACTTGAGCATCTGATACTTTGATTCTCTTAAGGTGTCAGGACACGGCGCCACTCTGTGCCCAAGTCCTCTCCTGGTAGCTTGCGGTGGCACCGAGGCCGGGGCACCAGCCCCTTTAGACAGGCTCGTGCTCCGCAGTTTGCCACCGATTCCGCCCCTCCCCCTATCGTCCCCACATGGAGACCGAGGATCTGCCACCCAAACTCCTGTGCAGCATTGTCCTCAGGCCACTTGCTGGGTCCCTCCCCGGGTCTTTCCCCTTCTACAGGGAAACGGTAACAAAACCACACCACAGGGCTGGGGGACTGGCTGAGTCAGCATCCGGAACCTGCTTGGACCGTGTCTGGCGGGCGGGAATCCCTCAGGAAGTGCGGGCTGGTGGCTGGTCTAGCCCTCTTCACTCCTTCTGTTACCTGCCGGGCCCGTGGGGACATTGGCTTTGAGACCTGCTGCAGACGGAGGAACCAGACGTGGCCGTTTCTCTCCAGCTTTCTCCATCTCCACCGCTTTCCCCCAGCCCCACCTCCCACCTCGTCCCACACCCAGAGGGCGGGGGACGCAGAGCCTGGAGTCCCCCCACGTGGGTCCTGGGTCTTCCGTTGTCCTGACCCCCAGTGTCACTGCCGACCCGTCTGATGGGCATGTTCCTATTTTCTCCCACATCTCCTACCTGGATGTTAATCCCTCCGTCCACCAGCGACTTCAGCACCGCATGGGAGATTTGATCAGGTTTGCAGGGGTGTTCTTTCTTCTTACAGCCCATGTTCTATCAGTGACACACTTCAGAATTCACTGGATGTAATGTATCTTTGGGATTAATACACTGTGTTAAGTGCCTTGAATGCAATCAACAACTATAATCCAATTACTGCTGGCTGTGTTTTTAATGCTATTTTGCCCCCAGCCCCTCATCTCAACTGTGCGCCAGACTCACTCCCACACACACACACACACACACACACACACACGCACACGCAGAGCAGACGCCAATTTTGTGCCCCGCCGCCTCACCTAACAGTGGGAGCACTGAGTAGTGAACAGCTGATCTGCGTGAAGTAACGTGAGAGCTCCTGTAGTCCTGGAGCTTTTAAACTTTCAAACAGGTATCAGCCAGGTTGCCATGGAGAGCAGTGGACCGATGCCAGGGCTCACCCTCCGGACTCGTGGCCTCCTCTGATCAGCAGGGTCACGTGGGCTCTGCGAGGAGGCAGAGGCATGGCCTGGCATTTTAATGACACTGACTTGCTGTGTCTGAGTGGCGAGTGTGTAGGGGTGAGACAGGGCACGTATGTGTGTGTGTGTGTGCATGTGTGTAAGTTCGCACGCACAGCCCCACACATACGGGATGAAAACTGAATGGCCCCAAGGATCTGCTGGACACCTTTCATGTTCTAACAGAGACTGTGAGGCCCGAGGGGTCACTGCATGGACAATTCGAGTTTCTGAGTCAGGGCAGCTGCTGTCTCAGCACTGAGGAAGCTGCTCCTCTGGCCCCATCAAGACCCCCCTCGCTCCCTCCTCTCTCTCACGGGCACCCATCCCCCCTTTTCTCCTTCCTCTCCCCCCTCCATTCACCGTCCTTGCCTCCCCCCCACCATTTTCCCTCACTGCAGCCTTCTTTGTCCTGCAATCCCCTCCCCCGCCCCATTATGGATGATGGGAGGGGAACCACATGCTTGCCGCCTGCCATATCAAACCCTCGACACCGGTTTGTACCCATTTTTTGGTCTTGCAAATCCACCCCAACTCAGGGAAAATACATACATATATACACGCATCACGTGCACAGAATGTAAACACAGACCACAAGAAAGCCCTCCATCCTCTGTCTCTGTTTTGGTTTCTCCAGAAGCCGACCCTGAGGCAAGGCTTCAAGTCCAAGGATTTCCTCTGGGGGGTGACCGCAAACAATACCCCTCGGGCGTGTGGGGCAGGGAGACCAGACAGGGAAGGAGGCGATGAGCACTCTGCCTGTTCCTCTGGGAACCAGCCGAGGGGTTGTCTGCAGCCCGTGGAGTCCAGCCTCAGAGCGCAGTCAGAAGATGGGCCTGAGGTTCTTGGGAAGGGGCGTGTGCCCACCTCCAGCAAGTTACGTCCGTGGGAAACAAGAGGCCCGTCCCGCTGGGGAGCGCACAGCATAAACAGGCACCGCAGCCAAGAGAGCCGGGCGCGGCCCCAACTCCATCAGGCCTGGGCCCCCCGGGGCGTTCATTTCCAGCCCCTCCGGTCTCTGGGGCTCCCACAGCCCAGCCTGGCAGCTGGGACCCTCAGGGGCGACGCAGGGGCGGCTGCAGGAAGCCAGGCAGGGGGCACGTGGTGGGCGGGACCAGGGGACTCAGGGACTTTCGGAAAGAGGAGCCCCTCCCCCTGCTGTGCTGCTCTCTGGGGCTCATCCCTGCGCGGCAGACCTCCCCCCACCCCAGACATCCTCCCAACAGGTGGGTCCCTACTGTGCACCACGCTGGGCTCGAGCTGGGGAAGCCGGCGCTCCAGGGAGGCTCACAGAAGAGAAACAAGAGCCGGAAGTCACCGTGGTAACATCTGACCTGATGGGCGCTGGGAAGAGCAGAAAGCGGGGACACGGGCTGCAGAGAAGTGACAACGGGGCAGAGCGGCTTAGCCAGGGGAGGAAGGAGCGGGGGCGGCCCGGGGACTCATCACTGCACCAGCCCTGGTGCCATCTCCTGAGACCCATTCTCTCCCACCTTCATGTTCCAGGCTTTACAGTCTCCTCCCCAAAATCAACAGAGCGCAGACCTGCTGGGCCCCGGCGTGGCTAAGTGTCACACTTAGTCACACAAGTGTCACACTTTGTGTGCCACGAAGGCCATGAGACAGTCTGTCAATCATTTTTTAACACAACCGCAGTAAGAAACACATGTCACACGGTGTTACACACACACACACGCCTATTTCTGTGAAAACCAGGCAGAAGTTTCCCCAATCACCCCTTCACTGCACGCCACGCACTCTGATATTTCCTCATCTATTCTATTCTGGTCTATTGCAGAGTTTAAGTGCAGGGCTCCACCCTCTAAATAGATTTCAAGACCCACTCACGCATCACAACCTGCGATTTGATAAACTCTGTACCAGGAAACATCCAGTGGTGGGTGTGTTGGACCAGATGCCCTTTGTCCCACAGTGAGGCTGGGGAGGGGGGCAGGAGGAGGGCCGTGCCCACTAGAGCCTGAGAAGTCACCCCCTCCAGTGTTTGCCCAGCAGCCTGCAAGGCCGCGGTTGGGGGCACAGGCCGGACGGCAGGAACTTGGCCTGTGGCCGCTCAGCCCGGCATCGTCCCGAGCCCACCAGGAGCAGCCCCCCAGCATGGCTGTGGCGGACAGGCCCCCGAGGGAGGCCTGAGCTGGGCCCGCCCGCCCCTTCCCAAGAACCCAGACGCCCCAACCCCGGACCCGCACTGGGGACCAGGCTCCGAGGAGCTGGCAGGCGAGCCCTCGGCCCGGAGGACAGGCAGAAGCCGCTGCAGCACCCTCACCCAGAGCTGCTCCTGCTGCTGCCACGGGGTCGCCGGCAGCTGACTTGGCCGCAGCCAGTGCCCTGGGTCCTACGTGCGTCACCTCGCTTCCTGCTCGCGACGGCCCTCAGAGGCAGATACGGTGCTCTCACTCCTGGTGCTCTTGGTGGCGGCAGCAGTGATGAGGATCGCAAACAGCACCTGGCGTTCCCGAGCACCTGCCAGGCCACCAGCACGGTGCCGAGGGCTCCATTTGATGCCCGCTAGTCTGGAGTCCTAACCACAGATAGCATCTGTGTGACCCCAGGTAAGTGACTTAACCTCTCCGTGTCTCTGTTTTCTCAGCTGTAAATGAGGCTGCCCCCAGGAATTAAAGATGCTTAACTAGGGCCTCGCACCAGCAGGCAGTCCATATAGGTTGCTATTAGCCCCACTCGACAGCTAGAGAAACTGAGGCTCAGAGTCACTGGCCTGGTGGGAAGTGGGATTCGCTTCCCAGCCTGTCCAACGCTGAGCTCTTTGGCTTCCCTCCCTTATGGCCACCTTCAGAGGGACAGGGCAGAGGGCCATCACCCACACACACAAAGGGGCTGAGCCTCTGAGGACCCCACCACCTGGCCAAGATGCCCCCCCAGCTCCCAGGAGACCACCAATCGCTCCTGTGTGTCCGACGTTCCGGTCTCAAACCACATGCTGCCCACCGCAGGGGCATCTCCCCGTCCCGGGCCAGTTCTCTGCGGACGACATGTCTGCTGGGGGCAGGCCTGTCCTCCTTCCATCGTCCACGACATTCCCTCCTCTGGCTCCCCTCTGGACAGACGCTGTCCCTCTCATCTCCGTCATTTCCATGCAGCTGACAGTGACAGCCACACTGGCCATGCTTGTGACACAGCCTTTTGGTTTCTGAGACTAATTTACAGCCAGATTCCACCTGATTCCACTTACAAGGGAAGGTTTCCTTCCAGTCTCAACTGGGTGGTCTTGGGTTTGGAGGCTTGGGGCTGGGCTGCAGGCTTGGAGGATTAGTGCGGGGAGCAAACAACATAGCCCTCACCCCGGGAAGGGGCTAGAGGAGCTGTTCCACCCTGGCCACCTGGGGACAGCCAGCACTCTCGGCCACCACAGGCCTCCCGCCTGCTCTGGGTGTTCTGGGTCCCACAGCCTGGGTCCAGGTCCCACACTTCAGACTTCCGGGTCCTGCGCCATCCTCTCACCTCCCAGAGAAATCTCGATATTATTCCCGGGAAGACGTTCTCGTTCCCTTTTGCGGCCTAGGAGGTGGCAGAGCCGACTGGGGAACAGTATGGGCTCTGGAGTCACCTCCCTGGTTCAAATCCAGCTCTGCCACTGCCTGCTGTGTGACCTTGGGTAAGTTGCTCAAACTCTCTGTGCCTCCGTTTCCTCGTCTGAAGTGCCTGTTGGTGTCAGGGCAGAGGACAGCAATCTGTGCTTCCCAGCCTCAGACATTTAGGCTTTTATGCTTCTTTCCTCTTACAGAAGCCCTTAGAGATCCACCTTTGCATATTTTTCTTATTATTTCATTGGGATAAATTCCTGTAAATGGACTTTGGGGCCTGAAGTTGTGCATTTGCAGTTGATACATATAGTGCCAAGCTGCCCTCCGGAAAGACTGTACCAATGAGCTCACCCAAGAGGTGTGGTTCTATTTAATAAAACTTTCTCCACCCCACATTTCCTTTGATTAGGCTTACACATCTCTTCAAAATCCTTGTTTCCTTGGTCATAATCTTAGAAGTTAATACATGTTCTTCTTTCGGGTTATTATTAATATAAGATTTATCAGACTGTGTGAGAGCCCAGCCAGAGCCTTAGGGAAAGAGGTGTTCCTTTCAGAGCTCCACGGAGATTTGGAAACAGAAGTGACCAGGGAGGAGTAGAAAGAATTATCCTTGTTATGTGAAAAGCATGGTTGGAATTTTCACTCTGCGCGTGCCATGTGGTGTTTAGAACAGCGGCTCATACGTGAGGTGGGCACCCAGCAATCCTTTCAGAATGGAAGGAGTTGTGGAAAGTGTGTTCCAGACAGAGGTAACAGCACATGCAAAGGCCCTGAGGCAGGAACGTGCTGGGCCCGTTTGGGGATAAGAAAAGAAGCCAGCGTGGACAATTCCTCCTATGACTACCCCAGATCGAGCACTGCAAGTTCTGTGTCCAAAGAAATGCCTCAGCAAAGCAGGACAGTTGGTCACCGCAGGCCGGAGCAATGTGAGCCAACTGGGATGTTGCCCCCCAACATCCACTGTCCCCTCCCAGTAATAGCCTGTCTTCTGGGCACACAGCCGGGCAGAATGAAGACTGCACTTCTCAGCCTCCTTTGCAGTCAGGGGTGGTCATGTGACTGGGCTGTGGCCAATGGGAAAGAGAACTGTGTGCTCAGCTGCTGGGCCCCACCCTTAAAGGGAAGGCTTGTGCCCATCTGTCCCCTCTGCCCCTCCCTGCTGGCCAGACACTGGGATGTGATCCACCTTGTGGGAGAAGCCACACCCCAAGGGTGACAGAGCAGCAAGGTGGAAGGAGCCTGAGACCCTGAAAACTACAGAGAAGAATCACCCTACGGGCTTGGATTTCATGCAAAAAAGAAATAAACTGTCGTATTTAAGCCACTGTAATTTGAGGTCCCTGTCATGCTCACTGAGGCTCTAACCTACTTGGTAGAAAGGTGGGGTTGGAGAGGCAGGCAGGGGCCGGGAGGCCAAGGTGAGGGAAGAAACCAATGAGGAAGGATTCCAAGGCCCACCTGCTCCAGGTGAGAGTCCCAGTGGGTGCCCCTCCCACCGCTGAGTAATAGGATTTTCCCCACGTTCCCTTTAGGACGTTGCAAGACACACAGCCTAGTCTCTCGTGCTTATCTCCTGAGATGTCCTTTACGATTATTTAGATACCCTTTCATTTTACCCACAGGGAAACTGAGGCCCAGACAGGAAATAGCCCGCCCTTGTCCTCAGGAAAGAGCCAGTTCCCTTGAATATTCTCCTGGGTCAAGTGGCCATAATTTGCTTCTACAGCTACTGAGAGCCAGCCCAGCTGATTCTCACTCATTCATTCATTTACGCATTCACACGTCCATTTGTGAAATACTTTTTGTAAAGCAAGATGGTCACAGGAGCCTCAATTGTAGGGAGGGGAGAGTCCTTCCTAATCAACACCTTCTGCACCCAACGAGGTATTTCTAACCCAAAGATACAGGGGAGAAGGTAACGAGATGGGGCCGCCCCTAGCCCGCCGCCCCCCACACCTGCCCCAGCCTCACCCCAGCGGCACCTCCACCTCCTCCCTGAGCCCTTGGGGTTCCTACCTTCACGGCCACCGCCCTCTCCAGCCTCTGGCCTCGCCTGTCCCCTCCCAGTGGCCAGAGGAGCCAGGCACCATGCGTCATGAATCCGAGAAGAGACCTTATCCCTGCCCTCCCGGAGCTTACCGGCCTGAGCGTGGGATCCTCCAGATCCGCCTCTCCACACACACAGGGCTCACCTGGGAGCAGCTCAGGGGCTCACCTGGGTGGAGCCAGCGGGGGGCTGGGGGGGGGGCCTGACCCCGACCTCTCACCTGGGAGCAGCTCATGTAAAGCGCTCGTAGCTCACCCCGGGCTGATGGTTCCAGCCTCCAAGACACCCCGAGGCCTCCTTGGCTGCTTGGTAATTAGACCAGGTACCTGTAAGGAGACGCGACTCTCATTTTCACTTAACTGGAAAATCCACATCATCAAAGAGGCGTAGATGCTCAGTGGCCCTTCCTTCCCTCGCCAGTGACCATTAACCTTTAAAAAGATGCTTCATGAGCCGTTTGCTGAGCCTCGTTCTCTGTGCCAGGTGTAATGAGGCTCATACGCGGGCCAGACTGGGGAGGGGGTGAACGTGAGAAATGCCACAAACGAGAGACCCGGGCAGAGAGGGCCCCGGAGTGGGTGTGTCAGCTGCCACGCCGGAGCCCAGCCCCGGGGCTCTGGGACAGCTAAAGCCAAGTCTCGTTCAAGAAGTGAGTTCTACTGAGACAACGGTGGCAGAAATTAAAAAGCCAGATGCTGTCACTCCTCTGATCTAAACCCTCTGCTGCTTCCACCTGACTCAGCGTAGAAGCCAAGTCCTTACACCCACCTTGGGGCCTTTCTGACTCGGCCCCTCCTCACCGCTCTGACTCCCCTGCCCCTCGACCCCTTCCTCTCTCCTGTCTGGTTATACTGACCGCCTTGCTGAGCCAGGAGGTCCAGCTCCACGCCCACCCCAGGGCCTTTGCACGAAACCTCCTCCCCCAGGTAGTCTTAGGGCTGCTCCCTCTCTGTCGCTTTCTCAGGGGGCCTCCCTCACCCCACTTTTAAAATAACACCCCTACCGCATCCTCCACACTCAGTGTCCCCCTCCCTGCTTCACTTCTCGCCAAAGCACCGACCAGCACTGATACCATCCCTTTTACCAGTTGACGTCGGCGTTCGTCCCTGTGTGTTAGGATGTACGGATTCTGTAGGGAGGGATCTTTCCATCTTGTTCACGGCTTTGTTCCCAGTGCTCAGAACAGGTCAGGTCAGACACGCAGCAGACACTTCATAAACATCTGTGGAATGAGTGAATGAGTGAGTGAACGCATGAATGAATGAAGAAAATCATACCTGAAGGACAAACCCCTGAGACCTGGAAGAACTTGTTGATTAAAGGGGTGAAGTTCTAGAAGCCACATCCCTCCATTTGCTGAAGGGAGAGATTAAGAAATACAATTATCCAGTGGGACGGCCTCGTGCCCGGGGCCTGAGCTGGCAGCAAACTGGCCGTCACGGTGACGCCCTCCGTGCACAGGGGCAGAGACACGGGCGGAACAGCAGGGCCAGCTGCGCGGCGGCCACGTGCTGCCGATTTAGAGGCTGCGGCATCTTGCTCCCGCTCCGCTCTGCCTGAGCCCTCCCCCCCGCAGACCTCCCCAGGCAGCTCCTCTCCATCGTCTGGGGCTCAGCTCACATCCAGCTCCGCAGAGAGCCCACGCCCCACCTCGGGATCCGGCGTGACGCCCCCTCCCCCAATCACGCGCCGTGGTTTCGATTCCTCAACGTGCTCATCGCTCCCTTTCTCTGGTTCACTCCTTCATGCACTTGCTTGTTCTCGCTGAACCCCCATGAGGACATCAGCTCCGTTTGAAGGGGGACCTTCTTGCTTTGCTCACTGCTGAACAACCCCCAGCCCCGTTCAGGGTCCAACACACAGTAGGTGTTCAATAAACATTTGTGAAATGAATGGCTAGAGGAAACCAAGTGTACATACACTTTGAGGATTTATAAAGTAATATGGAAATTACCAATTCTTTGAGGGCCTGCAAGTAGCATTTACCGTCATCCCGGGGGGTTAGTTAGAGGTGGCCTGATGTGAAGATAGCTGTGAAGACGGAAGGGTGGCCCAATTAAGCTTCCCCCACCCCCTCGGGCTTTTCTATACTTCAATAAAAATGTTACCTTTCCTCCTTCTGAATCTGTCTTCATTGAAGCGCCCAGTAATGATGGAATATAGCAATTACTTGCTTTTTCTTGTTTCCCCTTTAGGACACAACATGATTGCTTTACTGTTGGTTCAGTGGCTGAACGTCCTCCTCTGTCTCGGGAGGACCACGGTGTAGCATTCAGGGGGTTGGGCCACCCAGGAGTGACCAGGACTCTAGTGCCCCTTCTGCTCCTGCTACCTGCCCAGGCCACGTCAGGGCTGCTGCTGCCGCCTATGGGATGAGAACTGTGATGAAATGACCCCTGAGGTCCCACCAGCTTTGACCTGCTTTACTCAACGGCTCCCTGACAAGGTTGTAGGGGGTAGAATCTGGCTGGGGACCAGCTCCTGGAGTGGGTGTTGGCGCTCTGGCCCTGTTCCCTCCTATGGATAAGGGCCCGTCCAACCTCCTTGGAGGATCTAATTCACCTCGATTCCTACCTGTCTGCCCGTCTCCTCCTGTGGCCCAGACCCCAAGGACACCCGGGCTCCTCCGAGGCCCGGTGCTCTGCGCCCCTGTTTCCTTCTAGTCAGTTCCTCTTGTCCTGGCCTCAGAATCCAACCTGCAACCTCAGATCACGAGTGACTCAACCACCACCTTTTACCGGGACAGGTTCCCGAGTCTTCAGGCCCCCAAGGGGCCTTCCTGGCACATCTCGGATGACGGAGCACCTCCAAGGAACCACAGGACTTCAACACCCTCAGAAGCATCAAGAGCTTCAGGAGGGACCCCCATTGGGAGACCACCATGGGGACCTTGGGGACCGTGGGACAGGCCGGGCGGAGGCACCCCTCAGGCCTCGGCGTGTTGATTCAGGTCGTGGCTTCTGTTCCCCTGCCTCGACTCTCCCGCCAGCAGACCAGCCCCCGCTCTCCCGCTCATGCCCTGTGTCACCTGTTGTGACCTGAGGGCTGGCCAGGCTGTCCTCACAACCCCCACAAGGAGCAGGAGGTTGTGGGAAGGGGAGGGGCGGTGACGCCTGTGAACGTGGGCGTGAACGAGGTCAGGAGCTTGAAGTCCTCTGGGGCTAAAACTGCTCCGGGAATAATGCTGCCTCGTAATATTTAAGTAGACATTTATCAGATGTGTTTCCATGGGGCCCCACCTTCGGGGGGATTGGATCCCATCACTGTGGGTGTCACTTCACACGTCAGCTGCATCGAACCATCAGACCCACTCTGCTGCCCTCCCCTCCCAGCCTCAGTCCCCCGACCAGGTGTCCCCCAGGGCCCGGCCGCGCGGCTTCTGCCGGGGCCCAGCGCAGAGCTTGGTGCGGTTGGTGCGGTTCCATCAGGCCCGGGAACCGGGCCGTGCTGGCATCCGTGGTGACCAAGTCCCTCGTGAATTAAATCATTTAACAGATGAAATGGAAAAGGCCTCCTCGCTTTCCTTTTGAATGAGCCGTGAAATAGGCCCCGGGACCGGCCTCCAGGGCGAAGCAGTCGGCAAGGCCTGGCATCCAGAGGGACTGGCGAGGTGTCAGAAGACGGGGCGCCAGGAGGACACGGTGCTCGGGAGCGCCTGTCACAGTGCACAGTAGTGGAGCCTGTGTCCACAGGAACCCCAACCTCGAGAGGCTGGAATGGGCGAGAGGGGTGTCTCCGGGGTGCCCACTGGCCACATGCTAACGGGCGTCCCCACTCTGGGCGACCAAGCACCAGAGCTGAAATCCTTGGCCTCCTATCAGGGAGCGGGTTTGGATTCTGGTCAGAGAAGCTCCTGTCTACACTCTGGGTCACTGACGCAATTCTTCTCCAAGTGCTGGAGTTCCTCGTCAGAGGGAGCTGCTGGGGCACAAATGACACTCAGTCAGGCAGCAACTTGGTTTCCTCATTGGTTCGAAGGCGGTTCCATCCAACCCTGAGAAGGTGGAACCCAGGACTAGCGGGTCCCAGAATGAATTCTCTGCAAGTTTAAAGCACATCAAATCAGATTTGCACACTTTTCAACATGTACTACAACATGGACACAGACCTCTCAGCAGGTGGGGCTCTCAGGTGGGAAACGCCACCTCCCAACGCAGGATCTGAGAAACAACGCCAAGGGGCGGTGCTCTCAGGTGACAGACACACCCTTTGCTGACCAGCTCCCTCGTGCATCAGAGCTGCTCCATTGTCCAGCTGCAGCTCTTCTGCAGAGTCAGCCAGGGCGGGACCCGCTCACCTATGCAGGCTTCAGGGCTGGGATCAGACCTGAATCTCCTTGAGCCATCGAGAGTTGATTCATGTTCCCTATTCATCAAAAATGGTTCCTAATTACTGCGAAATACTGATTAAATGTAATGAATGCCTTAGAAATGTTCTCTTGAAATGAGTTTCTTAATAAAAATATGGACACTACTTGATCATCCAGTGGCCCATTACCCACCAGAGAGATGGACAGTGCCCTTGGTGTCTCTTTCATTCCTCTAAAGAATGAGGTAGAGTTAAAACTACATGGGTTTTGGAATCATACTGCCATGGGTTCAAATCCCAGCTCTGATATTTGCTGTGTGACTTTGGGCAAATTATTTAATTCATCTGGACTTTAGTTTCCTCATCCATAAAATTGGTATGATACCTACCACACAGGTTGACATAACAGTAAAGGAAATAGCACAGGTAGAACCCTTGTCCCATACCTGACATATTAGTTCCCTTCTTTTATGCCCGGCTGGGAAGCCACCAAACATGCTTTCACTGTGCACTAGGTGGTCATTAATTCGGGTGATGCTGTCAGGAGCCTCTGAGGAGGGCATTAAATGCAAATCATTTCCAATAATCTATTTTTTTCTCCTTTATTCCTAACGTTGGTGATTTAGAGATGGCACAAAGGGAGGTGTTCGTGAGAGGTGCTGAGTGCTTTGTGTCACAGGCTTCCAATCCTGGAAATGGATGTAAATCTTAACTCTCTCAGGGGGAAATGTGTGATCAGATGGTGTTGGTGGCAGGTAACATTCACTGAGCACTAACTGTGTGCTATAGGGACACACACTAGCTCATTTAATCCTCACAACCACACTTGGAGGTCGATATTATTATCAGATCTATTTTACAGGTGAAGAAATGGAGGCAGAACTTAAGTTCAAGATCACAGAGATGTAACTGGCAGATCCACGAGATCTGACTCCAGAGCCCGTGTATTTCACCTCTGGGCTCCATGAAAGCCTGCTCAATGGCCACACTTTTGCAGGGGTGACCTAGCCCCCAAGTTGGTCTTCATTCCAGCCACACCGTGTCACCCTTACATGAGTCCCAAAGACCCTATTGTTCCCAGAAATGGTCAGGAAGAGTGTGCCATGGTCTTGGAGGGTGAAGAGCTGCCTGTGGTGGGCCGCTCAGAGAAGGGACAATTGCAGGGTGTCTGGTAGGGGGCATTGTTGTTCCTTCAACCCCCATTCTCTGAAACCTGTGTTCAGGGAAGGCAGGCTGGAGCCAGGAGTAGGATAGGATAGGGCTGAGTCCTCCAGATAAGAGGGGGCACCACAGACACATGCCTTATGAGCAACAAGAGAGACAGGATGAGTGTTCGGACTTTATAGGTTGGTTCACCCGCATCTGTCGCTCCTTCTTCTGGTTACTGATTCCCCTTTGGAAAAGCCACCTCTTCCCATCTTTTTAGTCTCTGGGGTCAGAGTGGACATGACCCAGGCCTGGTTCTTCAGTATCTGCTTCTCCCTAGCCACTGCAATTGGTTCAAGGAGGAGCACATGAGAATAACTGTTCAAATGAAATTCAATCAAAGGGTTGGTCTGGTATGAACGGAAATGGGGGTGGGGAGAGCTCCCTTTCCTCTGGGATGGCTCAGCCGGGAGAAGGTAAGCCTGGACTTCTGCCTGCAAATGAAGGCAGCACCAAAGAACATTAGACTTGAGAGATGCAGAGAAACAGTCCAGCCAACATTTTGTGAGCACCTGGATACAGCCATACCTGAGGTCAGTGTGCCTGGGAACTCTTCAGTTACATGAGCCGTTAATTCTGTTTTTCATTTGTTTGTTTGTTCAAGCCAATCTGAATGGAGATTCTTCATTTAACACCAAGAATGCTGATTCAAAAAGACCAAGAAAATCATGGATCAGTCTGGTTTGGAGTAGCCAGGCTCATTCACATACCATCTCTATACAAGTGTGTGGTATTAATCATGGAAGTCATCCCCAGAACTCAATTTCTCAAGCTCTGCAATCCCCTGGGGGTGGAGGGGAGGTAAGAGAGGGAATAAAATTATTCTTTAATTCTTATGTTATTGAAAGTCGGCTAGGCACACTGCATATGAAATCTCTTGCTCAAATTGCATAGAATTTGATTGGCTGGTGAAAGAAATCCTTCTGGAGGTTGGTCTGGGTGCTTCTCTTCCCACAAAAGTAAAATTAATGGCCTCTGATGAACCTTATGAATTTCAATTATCATGAACGGAGAAAGACTCTCACAGTAAGAACACTAGCTCTTCTGCCCCCCAAGCACGCCCCCAAAGAGCCCACTCATTAAAAAGGGGTTGAAATTTTCCCCGACTCAGGATTGTAGTTTCCGTGGAGGGATGCTGGTAAGAGGTGGCACCGGAGGGTTACTGTTTCTTCTGGCAGCAGGAGGGTGGGTGGCGAGAGTGTTCTCACCTGGATGGCCAGACGGGCCGTGGGGCAGTCAAGGCTCTTGGCTGGGAGCTGTAGAGACCCACGTGGGTGACGTGAGCACAGTGGGCTTTCCCTGCAGGATCTTGAGCCCCACAGACTAGAAGAGATGCAGAGGACCAGGCGGAAACCACAGGACTCTGTGGGGCTAAGAAGGACCATCTCGCACCGGAACGGGCTGATCAGGACGCTGCCTGGGAAAGTGACCTCCTCCGATCCCTATTCTTTCCGTCACTTGCTCAAAACAGTTCAGGAAAGAGCGTGTAGGGGCCAGACTTAGACCAGCGCCCACCCCTCAGGAAAGCCGGGTGGAGAGGGAGGACCTCGACCCTCAGCTTTTGTGATGGGACGTGTCACCAGGGGCTACACTGCACCCCTCCTACCTGGGGGAGGAGTGATTCCCAAAAGGACGATTGGAGCTTCAGCAAGGGGATTCAATTGTGGGCAGCCAGAAATGATCCCTGTCCCCCACGTGCCACTTGGGACAGGACCACGGTGAGCCTTGGGTGCCGGGCTCATGTGAGCTTCCCCTATAGGGGCACCGGGGGGCAGGGGACACACGGTGGACCTTTATGGAAAAGGCAGCTCTCGGGACTCTTGACTCCAACTGAAATGCTACAAGGCTATACTCGGGGGGTTATATTTTTTAAAATGGATATTTATCACTTTCATAGTAAAAACGATTTTTCATTTAGAAAACTAAAAAGCTACCATCTCCGCGAGCAGCACACCAGAAGTTGGGGCTAATGGGTCCAAATGCTTCCAATTAAGTCATCCGCATGCTTTAGGTCCCCATGGCGGCTCCAGCGCTACGGTCGGTGCCCAGGGGTGCGGGGGTCGGAACAGTGAGTCTCGTGGAAACACCTGCCTCCAGGGGCCCAGCTGGGCAGACCGTCCCTTAAATTGCCCACAGTGAGATTGATCAGGAACAAATTACTTGCCGCCTTTGCCTTGTGTAGACCCAGTCAACACACACACACACACGTCTCACTGTTGACTTTTCTTGGGAAACAGTATTGTTGTCAGATTTCCACTTGCTCTGCGGTGGCCCCTCTCCTTAAGGCCCCTCGTGCTTTGTGCGGAGCAGCACGTTTTCAGGGCCTCTCCCCCCATTCCCTCAAGAGCAGCACTGAGGTCAGCAGATGTGATCACGTGGTTTGTTCCCTGCACATCTCCAGGGGGCCCCGTTCCCACTGTGGTGGGCGTGAGTGGTGTCCCAGGGTGTGCAGTGCCAGCCTCTGCCGGCCTCCCTCTCCTCAAGTCCTCAGGGAGACCCTCACGCACCCTAGAATGTCAGTCTGGAAGGTGCCTCGGAGACATCTCATCCGGAGCTTTCATCTCCTTTCCTTCCAGGAGAACTTTGCCCAAAGTGGCCGGGTTGTGCTCCTTGCCCTTAGGTTTTTCAAGACATCACCCAGCAGAGCAAATCTCAACATCACGGGTCCAGTCCACTGTCCTCGGTGAAAGAATGAGGAACTTGAACCTGGAGAGGAGGCACGTCTGCCAAGGACACTCTCCAGGCAGAACCGGGGCGAACGACCGAGCAGCATTTTATAATTTGCAAATGTCTCTCCACCCCGTGTTGTTACATTTGACCTTCATGATAGTTGGTCACTGTCAGATGACCCTGCATTTCACACATCAAAGACAAAATGGACCAGATAATGCATCACTGTTTTATGTGCCACTCAGAAAGAAAACATTGACAACTGAATTATGATGCAACGGTGAGACTCCATCGATTACGTGACACAACCAGATTCCAGAGACATTAGCATGTGAAAAGGGTGCACAGTGAG
>NW_021702024.1:0-4691 GCF_005190385.1 Monodon monoceros
TGCTTTGAGTTTCCAACTCCTGGATTCCTCACCTTTTTTATTCTATGTGCCCTCTGTTGTGTGTCTCCTCCTGCATTTCTCACTCCCAGCCCCTTCGTGATGTGTTTCCCCTTGTTTGAGGCCACATGTGCTGTGTTCCTCACCTTTCTATAATGTGGCCACACTGGTGTGAGGACACTCCTGCTTTGTTCTGATCCCCTTGGTGATGTGGGCTCTCTGGTGAGAGCCTTATCCTGGCTGGGTTCCTCACACTTCTGGGAGGAGGGCCCTCTGCTGTGAGGTCACTCCTGCCTGGCTGGCACACGTCGCCTTGGCCACATGGGCCCTCTGGTTGCAATTGGAGTGTGCTGGGAGACTCCTCCCCTCGGTGATGAGGGCCCTCTGGCGTCAGGCCCTAACTGCTGGGCTCCCCACATTTTCTGATGTGTGCCCACTGGTGCGATGACACTCCTGCCAGGTTCCCATCCCCATGGGGATTTGGGCCTTCTGCTCTGAAGTCCCAACAGCTGGGTGGCTCACAGTGTCAGGATGTGGGCCCTCTGCTGTGAGTTCACTCTGGCATGGATCCCATAGCCTCGGTGATCTGGGCCACCTGCTTGGAGCTTCCAACTGCTGGATTCCTTACCTTTTTTATTCTATGAGCCCTGTGTTGTGAGACAACTCCTGTCTGCCTCACTCGGAGCCCCTTGGTGATGTGGGTCTTCTGGTTTGAGGCCACATGTGCTGGGTTCCTCACCTTTCGCTGATGTGGCCCCACTGGTGTGAGGACACTCCTGCCTGGTTCCCATCCCCTTGGTGATGTTGGCACCACTGGTGTTAGGACACTCCTGCCTGGTTCCCATCCCCTGGGAGATGTTGGCCCTCTGGTGAGAGTCTGATCCTGGTTGGGTTCCTCACACTTCTGTGAGGTGGGCCCTCTGCTCTGAGGTCATTTCCTGCCTGGCTGACACACCCCGCCTTGGTGACGTCGGCCATATGGTGGCAGTTGGAGCCTGCTGGGAGCCTCCTCCCCTCGGTGATGAGGGCCCTGTGGCCTCAGGCCCTAACTGCTGGGCTCCCCACGTTTTCAGATGTGAGCCCAGTGATGCCAGGACACTCCTGCCAGGACATTCGTGTAAGGTTCACTTGCCCATGGCGATGTGGGCCTTCTGCTCTGAGGTCCCAACGCCTGGGTTGCTCACAGTTTCCTGATGTTGGCTCTCTGGTGTTAGTTCACTCATTCCTAGATCCCGTAGCCTCTGTGCTCTGGGCCACCTGCTGGTAAGTTCCAACTGCTGGGTTCCTCACCTTTTTTATCCTTTGGGCCCTGTGTTGTGAGGCTCCTCCTGCCTGCCTCAATCCCAGCCCCTTGGTGATGTAGGTCCTCTGGTTTGTGGTCACATGTGCCGGATTCCTCACCTTTTAGTGATGTGGCCCCACTGGTGTGAGGACACTCGTGCCTGGTTCCAATCCCCTTGGTGATATGGGCCCTCTGGTGAGAGTCTGATCGTGGCTGGATTCCTCACCATTCTGTGAGGTGGGCCCTCTGCTGTGAGGTCAATTGTGCCTGGCTGGCACACGTCGCCTTGGCGACGTAGGCCCTCTGGCTGCAGTTGGAGCGTGCTGGGGACTCCTCTTCTCGGTGATGAGGGTTCTCTGGTGTCAGGCCCTAAGTGCTGGGCTCTACACATTTTCTGATGTGCGCCCAGTGGTGCGAGGACACTCCTGCCAGGTTCCCATCACCATGGGCATGTGGGCGTTCTGTCCTGTGGTCCCAATGGCTGGGTTGCTCACAGTTTCATGATGTGGGCCCTCTGCTGTGAGTTCACTCTGGCCTGTATCCCATAGCGTCAGTGCTCTGGGCTGCCTGCTTTGAGTTTCCAACTCCTGGATTCCTCACCTTTTTTATTCTATGGGCCCTCTGTTGTGAGTCTCCTCCTGCATGCCTCACTCCCAGCCCATTCGTGATTTGTGTCCCCTTGTTTGAGGCCACATGTGCTGGGTTCCTCACCTTCTGCTGATGTGACCCCACTGGTGTGAGAACACTCCTGCCTGGTTCCCATCCCCTTGGTGATGTGGGCCCTCTGGTGAGAGTCTGATCCTGGTTGGGTTCCTCACACTGCTGTGAGGTGGGCCCTCTGCTCTGAGGTCACTCCTGCCTGGCTGGCACACCCCGCCTTGGTGACGTCGGCCCTCTTGTGGCAGTTGGAGCCTACTGGGAGACTCCTCCCCTCGGTGATGAGGGCCCTCTGGCGTCAGGTCCTAACTGCTGGGTACCCACATTTTCTGATACATGCTAAGTGGTGCGAGGACACTCCTGCCATGTTCCCAACCCCTTGGGGATGTGGGCCATCTGCTCTGAGGTCCCAATGGTTGGGTTGCTCACAGTTTCATGATGTGGGCTCTCTGCTGTGAGTTCACTGCAGCCCGGATCGCATAGACTCGGTGCTCTGGGCCGCCTGCTGGGAGGTTCCCACTGCTGGATTCCTCAGCTTTTTTATTCTATGGTCCCTGTGTTGTGAGACTACTCCTGTCTGCCTCATTCCGAGCCCCTTGGAGATGTGGGTCCTCTGGTTTAGGCCACATGTGCTGGGTTCCTCACCTTTTTATAATGTGACCACACTGGTGTGAGGACACTCCTGCCTGGTTCTGATCCCCTTGTTGATGTGGGCCCTCTGGTGAGAGTCTTATCCTGGCTGGGTTCCTCACCCTTCTGTGAGGTAGGCCCTCTGCTGTGAGGTCACTCCGCCTGGCTAGCTCACGTCGCCTTGGCAACGTGGGCCCTCTGTTGGCCAATAGAGCATGCAAGGAGCCTCCTACCCTCGTTAATAAGGGCCCTGGAAAAAACGTATACGTCCTTTTTGGCCAAGTGCCTCATTGTCGAGCTTCTGCCTCTTTTCCTATGCTTTCAGAGCAATTCCCGTCTACCTCCTGAAATCGGATTCCGGCAATTCTGCCCCGCTTTCAAGTCTTCTTCGCAGCCTTACTTCAATATATTTTTGGATGATAGCTGTCATTTATAACTCTGCAGGTTTGTGAATGACAGTGCCCCTGAGCCTCCTTCTTCAACTCGCTTTCTTGTGAGCTAGCTGTAAAACCGCAGGATTGCTTCAGGCCCTAATCCGGTTCCGGCATGGCACGCTGAGATTTTGGGTGGGAAATGAGCATTAAATTTGCCCGTGCACACGCCTACAGCTAGTCTCTCATTGGTTCTCCCTATTCCTGTTCATCTTGCACAGAAATTGCAAACTGTACCAAACAGGAGGTTAAAGGCACTGACTCTCCAAGTGGGGAGAGTGTTAGTAAAGCATCTGGAATGGTGAACCCGAGTTCCAGGGGACAAAATCTGAGACGCATTTGAAAACGTTTCCCGGTCACACGGTGGACCATAATCTGGGTTTCCCATGCATGTTTTAGCTGAAGGAAGAATCCCTTCAACCTTGAGAGTTGGGACCCATGGAATGGGTACCATGCAGTATGACTTCAAAGGGTCTGCATTGCTCACCGAACCTCACCAATGCTATCAGCCCAAAGTGGTCCAGCCTTATGTCTCACCCAGCTCTGGGTGTAGATGTGGTAAATCCAGGTTGCATCACAAGCCCTGAAAGAATTATTTAAGAATTGCACTCTATTTCACTGTCACTGTGTTTTGTTTTTGTATTTTATTTTGATAATGGGATTTATCAGATTTTCACTGCTGCGTTTATGCCATTGTACACACGCTTGATTCTCTTACGGAGACATAAATATCCATGAGTTTTAAGATTCTTACTTGTCAGGTATATTCCTAGGCATTGAATATGGGGTGTTGATTCCATTTCGTTGAGCAAGGAGTAGGTCTTGACTATTATATATTTGGCTTATGGAACGGTATCTGTGCTGATTTCAATCTCTGGTTTTATGCAGCACCTCAACTCACCTTTCCCCATAAGCAAGCATAAGTTGGTTTTCTAAATTTGAGACCCTGTTCTGTTTTGTAATTCAGTTCATGTGTAGCCAAGTTTACATTCCGTGTATTAGTGATATCTTATGATGTTTCTATTTCTGTGTGACTTATTTCACTTAGAATCATCGTACCTGAATCCCCTCATTATGGCGCGATGGGCCTGATGACATAGATTTCATTGCTGAGTGATATTCCATTGTACGTACGTACCACAATTTCTTTATCCATTTTTCGCTTTCTGGGATATTTAATATGTACTGTAGATGAGGTTCTTGTAAACAGAGACGTCCCAAACTTTGGGGTGGCTGTGTGTTTTTGATTTTAATTTCCCTAAGCTATAGGACCGTAAGTAGAATTTCCGTAGGTTCCGTTGCTCTGTTTTTTAGGTGTCTCAGGAAACACCATACAATAGTCCAGAATGGCGGTTGGCAATTTACATCCCGCCCATCAGCATAACAAGTCTCCTGCTTTTCCATGGCCTGATCTGCCTTTATGGATTTTACACTTTTTTCAGATGGCCCTTTTGACCTGGGGGCAGTGAGACTTCATTTTAGTGCAGGTTTCCTTTACACGCTTTCTTGGTTGGCCAAAAAGAGCGTATGCGTATTTTCCAGAATATATTACAATATATAATTATATTTAGATATATATATATATATTTACATTATATATTATATTTAGTTTGAGTGTATGTGTTAGGGTATGGATTAGCGTTAGCGTACGGGTTCGGATTAGGGGACAGGTTAGGGTAAGTCTTCGGGTAAGG
>NW_021702025.1:0-6965 GCF_005190385.1 Monodon monoceros
TGGCTCACTGGCCCAGCCACTCCGCGGCATGTGGGATCTTCCCGGACCGGGGCACGAACCCGTGTCCCCTGGATCGACAGGCAGACTCTCAAACACTGCACCACCAGGGAAGCCCCATGGAGTCTTTTAAAAGGAGGAGACTTCAGCTGTATCTTGCATACTTGCTTAGCCTGTGGGAACATCACTTAAAGTAGCCATGATGTTCAAAGAAATTCCTGTCCTGTTTGAAGAGGAGGGTATCACAGAACTAGAACAAAAAATTTCACAATTTGTATGGAAACACAAAAGACCCCGAATAGCCAAAGCAAACTTGAGAACGAACAACGGAGCTGGAGGAATCAGGCTCCCTGACTTCAGACTATACTATAAAGTTACAGTAATCAAGGCAGTATGGTACTGGCACAAAAACAGAAAGATAGATCAATGGAACAGGATAGAAAGCCCAGAGATAAACCCAAGCACATATGGACACCTTATCTTTGATAAAGGTGGCAGGAATGTACAGTGGAGAAAGGACAGCCTCTTCAATAGGTGGTGCTGGGAAAACTGGACAGGTACATATAAAAGTACGAGGTTAGATCACTCCCTAACACCATGCACAAAAATAAGCTCAAAATGGATTAAAGACCTAAATGTAAGGCCAGAAACTATCAAACTCTTAGAGGAAAACATAGGCAGAACACTCTATGACATAAATCACAGCAAGATCCTTTTTGACCCACCTCCTAGAGAAATGGAAATAAAAACAATAATAAACAAATGGGACCGAATGAAACTTCAAAGCTTTTGCACAGCAAAGGAAACCATAAACAAGACCAAAAGCCAACGCTCAGAATGGGAGAAAATATTTGCAAATGAAGCAACTGACAAAGGATTAATCTCCAAAATTTACAAGCAGCTCATGCAGCTCAATATCCAAAAAATAAACAACTCAAACCAAAAATGGGCAGAAGACCTAAATAGACATTTCTCCAAAGAAGATATACAGACTGCCAACAAACACATGAAAGAATGCTCAACATCATTAATCATTAGAGAAATGCAAATCAAAACTACAATGAGATATCATCTCACACCAGTCTGAATGGCCATCATCAAAAAATCTAGAAACAATAAATGCTGGAGAGGGTGTGGAGAAAAGGGAACACTCTTGCACGGCTGGTGGGAATGTGAATTGGTTCAGCCACTATGGAGAACAGTATGGAGGTTCCTTAAAAAACTACAAATGGAACTGCCATATGACCCAGCAATCCCACTACTGGGCATATACCCTGAGAAACCCAAAATTCAAAAAGAGTCATGTACCAAAATGTTCATTGCAGGTCTATTTACAATAGCCTGGAGATGGAAACAACCTAAGTGCCCATCGTCGGATGAATGGATAAAGAAGATGTGGCACATATATACAATGGAATATTACTCAGCCATAAAAAGAAACGAAATTGAGCTATTTGTAATGAGGTGGATAGACCTAGAGTCTGTCATACAGAGTGAAGTAAGTCAGAAAGAGAAAGACAAACACCGTATGCTAACACATATATATGGAATTTAAGAAAAAAACAATGTCATGAAGAACCTAGGGGTAAGACAGGAATAAAGACACAGACCTACTGGAGAACGGACTTGAGGATATGGGGAGAGGGAAGGGTGAGCTGTGACAGGGCGAGAGAGAGGCATAGACATATATACACTAACAAACGTAAGGTAGATAGCTAGTGGGAAGCAGCCGCGTGGCACAGGGATATTGGCTCAGTGCTTTGTGACCGCCTGGAGGGGTGGGATAGGGAGGGTGGGAGGGAGGGAGACGCAAGAGGGAAGAGATATGGGAACATATGTATATGTATAACTGATTCACTTTGTTATAAAGCAGAAACTAACACACCATTGTAAAGTAATTATACCCCAATAAAGATGTTAAAAAAAAAAAAAAAAGAAGAAGAGGAGGGTATTCTCCTGAGAAGCTGATCTGCTTTTACTTTTAGCTTATGTTTTTAAAAGAATCAACATGCAAAATTTCTCCCAATATGGGGTCTTTTGACCCTTTCAAATGCTACAGTGGTAATTTGAGTACTTCGGTGACTTATTTTCAAGGCTTCCTGAAGCTTAATAAAAACCAAACATTTACAAATAATAAGCCCGCAAAGGTTAACTGGAATGACCTGTTTCTTTTCACGCGCCTGAGATCTAGCTAGCTTAATGCTAATTTTATCTTGGTTTACTGCTGTGAGTTATCATTTTTGCTGCCACTGATTTTTATCAATATTTGTAGAATTTATTTGTTTTTCTTTAATGAAAGCAATCAGGTTAGTAGATGAAATCTTTTAATGCTTGAAGTATACATGGGTAGAAATTTTACTATAGGATTCCTTGGTGGTTAGAAGGAGCTGCTGGCCCAAATGACTGCTCTTCTCTTGGCCATCTTAGCTCCTAAACCTAGAGAAAAACCCCATCAGACCAGGAAGCCCAGAAGGCAAGAAGTCATACACCTGCTTCCAAGCAACTTGAGGGACATGTTCTCATAAAACTTTAAGGGACAGACTATTACTCATGTTTTTTCTTATGTTTGTGCACATAAAAGGGGAATTTTCTTTTTAACTCTGATTACAGAAACTTAGGGAGATAACATAGAAAATTAACTATAAAATGATTGTACTTTATGGCTAGTGGTGCAAAGATCTTAAATATATATTATCAAATCCAGCACACTGAGGAAAATATAACAAACTATGATCAAGTAAGTTTATTCTAGGATGGTTCTACCCTGGGAATTTTTACAAATATATTTTATGTTACTAATTTATCACAAAATAAGAAAAAATAGGATCACATCTGTAGAAACCAAGAGGCATTTTGCAAGCTTTCACATCCTGATTTTTTTTTTTAAAGGAACATTTTAGTGCACTAAGAATGAGTGAAAATATCCTTAAGAAAGAGTATTTACCAAAACTAAAGACAAATATCGTACTTATTCATCTTTATCACACAGAACACTCATTAATTCAACAAACATTAGCTGAGAATATTCTGGGGATTTGAAATCCTTCTTTGGAGTTGTGAGCTCTGTGACCATATACATAAAAGCAATGGTTTGCCTTGAGGTTGCTGTGAAACTCTTAGATATCCTAGTCCCACCAGCTATGGGACTTTTAAGCCTTCCTCCCATCCCCCACCACTGTTAGATAAATTGCACAGACCAGAAATGGTGCATCTCATATTTGTATAGGTTTGCTTCCCCTCCTTCTACAACTAACCTGCAATGTATTCCTTGATGGCTGAGAGTTTTTATCGTGATTGGGTGTTAAATTTTGTCAAATGCTTTTTCTGCGTCTGGTTTGCTCTTATCTCATTAACGTGGTAAATTACATTGATTCCTTTTAAAAATATAAACAAATCTTAACTTTCTAGGATAACTCCTAGTTAGTCAAGATGCGTCTAGGTTTGATTTGCTAACATTTTTGTGAAGGATTTTTATGTCTATGTTCATGAGGGATGTTGATATCTGTAATTTTCTTGCAATGTCTTTGTTTAGTTTTCTTTCAAAGTTATGTTGACCCCATAAAATAAAGTCACTCTCTCTTCCTCCTGAAGTATTCCCTCTGCTCTATTTCTGGAGAAAGTAATTTTCGGATTCTAGCTGTGTCATTTCGCCTCTGGTTGAAGAACTCTTTAGTATTTCTTATAGTGCAGTTCTGTTGCAGACAGTTTTTTTCTCTAAAATGTCATTTTTATTTTTGAAGAATGTATTAGTCAAGGTTTAACCAGAGAAGCAGAGCCAGTCCTTCTGAAAGTTTCTCTCCCTACTGGTTCTCATCCACAGGAGACTGGTGGGTACATCAGGAGCGTGAGAGTGAAGGGACCCACATATGTAGAGGAGGATATACCTGACTGAGTGACCCTCAATCTCCCCACATCCTCATATCCACAAATTAGTTCACTTCATGTTTCTTCCATGGCTCCTGTTCCTTTGTATCCATTACTGATTAAGTTGTTCCACACTGTTGGGTTGGTCCCTGGGTGTGTTCCCTTAGCCTGAACTTACCAAAGAATAGTCTTTATTCAAGCACACTACTATTCTAGCTCACCCTCCCTGTAAGCTATGGAACCATTCTGTCTAGTCTAACATTTGAGCATACATTCAATAAGACTTTATCACAGAGACAGGGTTTCAAACCTGGAAGCAATATGAAATCTCTTCCAAACTATGTTTCCTAGTTTTACCTACTGAATTGGAGTGAGAGTAGGTGAATTATGGTGACTTATTTTATGTTCATTGAGAATCCTAGAAAAGAGGACCCTAAAGGCTTGAAAAGAAAATTGGGGTACAAATTCCCTCATTCAGTAATCAGAGGCCCAAGATATTCATGAGTGAAATACATGGTCATCTAATTTCTTAGCATGGCATTCCATCAGGGCTGGGGATCATCTCTTTGGGAACATAAGTCAATACTAAACCCAAATTTTCCCTTCCATACATAGGTTCAGCATCCTTATACAAGAATTCTCATCAACCTTCTTACGTGAGCCTCAAACCCTTCCTTCGAACAGAGGAAGTATAGCTTCTTCTATTTGAAAAGAAGATTCATAGCTGTTTTTTTTTCCATGGAGAGCTGCAGAGCAAGAAATAGCTTCCTCTACTCAGCTGCCCACTTTATCTCCTCCCCCTTTTATTCCCTTGTGGTTCTTAATTTGGTCTTTTTGGGTTTTCCCAACAGTGCCCACATCATTTTTGTGCTTCACATATGAAGTAAAAGCTGGGGACTCCTTCCTTCCTGAGGGTCTGGATTTAACCTTTTCTGGATGATTCAAGTGATGTGGTAGTCTGATACATTGGGGCGCCCAATACATCTCACTGCCTGGCATTCACACCTTGGCGTAGTTTGCTCCCCTTGAATCTGGTGTCCTGGTGACTCATTTTAGCTAAGAAAATGCAGCAGAAGTTACACTCTTCCAGATCCAGACCTAAGCCTTATGAAATCCTGGCAGCTTCCACTTTTGGGCTCTGAGGGTAGTGAGCATCCTTATACCCTGAGAACCCACCCTGGCTGCAAGGAGGGGCCAGTGGAGGAGGATGGAGGTCGATAGCCCTAGCAGAACTCCCAGCCAATAGCCAGAACCAACTGGCCATCTTGGAAGTGGATCTTCCAGCCTCCTTTGAGCTGTCCTACTTAATGTTGCAGGGAGGAGAGAAAGCTGTCTCTAGCCCTACACAAATTGCAGAATTATGAACAAATTAATGGTTGTTGATGTTTAAATCACATAGGTAACTGAAAAATGACTTAGTAGGAGCATGGATATTGAGCTGTGCTGGGATTGCACCAACCTTAGAAAGAGTGCTGGGAAGTTCATGTAAGTATATGAACTATATATATATATATATATATATATATATATATATGTGTGTGTGTGTGTGTGTGTGTGTGTATGTGTGTGTGTGTGTGTGTGTGTGTATGAATATATGAGTATATGAACTATACGTATAAACACATAAGAAGTATAAGGAAGTTCCTGTGATTTGCTTCTTGTGTTTTTTTTCTTCTGGGCTTGCCTAGGAGGTCAGCTATCATTTCTTGCTGATGTTGAGATGCTCTCATTATAAAAGGGACCTTTGAGTCTTTGGAAGAGCTGGTAAGTGGGTATGAATGAGGGGATCAAATGAGTGTGAGAAGAAAGCAGCACTGTGAATGGTTGCTTCTGAAAACTGGAGAGATGAATTTTTAGTGTTGATGAGCACAGGGGAAAGAGTAAGGAAGAGCCTTAAGAAGACTCATTCAGATGTAAGTGTCATTAGTCAACAGCAAAAACTTATGAATAAGCTATTAAACACCTGCATCCTGGCTATTTAACATGATCATCTAGAAAATAAAAAATCAGTTATGAAATTTATTTCAGGATATGTACAGTTAAGAATAGTAAACAAAATGCATAGGAATTAATTTTATTGAAGTTCTCAATAAATGACTAGGTATAATTTTATATAGTTACAAGCTTGAGGGTTTTCTTTACTCTCATAAATATCTTTGGAATACTTTTCATTAGAACATACTTACTTGTTGATTACTCTAAATAATTGTGCTTTGATGAAAACCACTGACAGATGCCTTCTCCATTGACAATCCTGTGGTGTGTAGAGGCCCCACTTGGAATTCTCTGGATGTTTCAACCCTCAATTATGGTGGAAACATCATCTATGAAAGTTGTTAATTCTCTATGCCAAACATTCCATCATCATGAGGACTTAAGAGCTTAATTGTTTCATAAAGCAAAATTCGAGATCCCTTCCTTATTTCTTCACCAATATGCAAATGGTCCATTAAATGTAAATAGATCAAAGTTTGGGTTACTAAAGAGCCAGATGTGTGCTACATGCAGTTTGGGCAATTTGGTCACCATGATCATGTGCTGAATTAGCTCTTCTGAAAGGTGTTAACACCTCTTCAACTGTACACTCCACATTTGTTATCTACACATGGGAAAAGCACTTGTGGCTAGGAATATTTCAGTCTTAGTTTTTACCTAAGTGGAGGTGAAAATGTAGACACCATTAATTCATTAAAAAAAAAGAGTGTAGTACTTACTGTGTGTAAGGCCCTGCCTTAGAGTTTAAACCTCCTTTACTAACTTACCATCTACTTCTTATTAACATCTACTCTTGATTCCTGCCAGTGGTATTATGGTCTACTTGAAATGATAAAAATCATGCCATTCATACACATAAAACCACATTCCATAGATTAATGTGTCAAGTGTAGCTGTACAGTCATCAGCTGGATTTCCCCCATTTCTTTTAAAATATTTCAAACTCACAGAAAAGTTGAAATAATTGTGCAATGAACATCTATAAACCCTCCTTCCATATTTACCAACTGTTAATATTTTGCCACATTTGCTTTCTCTCTCTCATTTACCCCTGCCTCTCTCCACACACACACACACACACACACACACACACACACACACACACACAC
>NW_021702026.1:0-1173 GCF_005190385.1 Monodon monoceros
CTCTTAATTCTTTTTTTTTAACGTCTTTATTGGAGTATAATTGCTTTACAATGGTGTGTTAGTTTCTGTTTTTTAACAAAGTGAATCAGTTATACATATACATATGTTCCCATATCTCTTCCTTCTGGCATCGCCCTCCCTCCCACCCTCCCTATACCCCGCCTCTAGGTGGTCACAGAGCACCGAGCTGATCTCCCTGTGCTATGCGGCTGCTTCCCACTACCTATCTATTTTACGTTTGGTAGTGTATGTATGTCCATGCCACTCTCTCACTTTGTCACAGCTTACCCTTTCCCTCCCCATATCCTCAAGTCCATTCTCTAGTAGGTCTGTGTCTTTATTCCCGTCTGGCCCCTAGGTTCTTCATGACCTTTTTTTATTTTTCTTAGACTCCATATATATGTGCTACCATATGGTATTTGTTTTTCTCTTTCTGACTTACTTCACTCTGTGTGACAGACTCTAGGTCCATCCATCTCACTACAAATAACTCAGTTTCATTTCTTTTTATGGCTGAGTAATATTCCATTGTATATATGTGCCACATCTTCTTTATGCATTCATCTGCTGATGGACACTTAGGTTGCTTCCATGTCCTGGCTATTGTAAATAGAGCTGCAATGAACATTTTGGTACATGACTCTTTGAATTATGGTTTTCTCAAGGTATATGCCCAGTAGTGGGATTGCTGTGTCATATGGTAGTTCTATTTGTAGTTTTTTAAGGAACCTCCATACTGTCCTCCATAGTGGCTGTATCAATTTACATTCCCACCAACAGTGCAAGTGGGTTCCCTTTTCTCCACACCGACTCCAGCATTGTTTGTAGATTCTGACCAGTGTGAGATGATATCTCATTGTAGTTTTAACTTGCATTTCTCTAATGATTAATGATATTGAGCATTCTTTCATGTGTTTGTTGGCAGTCTGTATATACTCTTTGGAGAAATGTCTATTTAGGTTTTCTGCCCATTTTTGGATTGGGTTGTTTGTTTTTTTGTTATTGAGCTGCATGAGCTGCTTGTAAATTTTGGAAATTAATCCTTTGTCAGTTGCTTCATTTGCAAATATTTTCTCCCATTCTGTGGGTTGTCTTGTCATCTTGTTTAGGGTTTCATTTGCTGTGGAAAAGCTTTGAAGTTTCATTAGGTCCCATTTGTTTATTTTTGTTTTT
>NW_021702027.1:0-22119 GCF_005190385.1 Monodon monoceros
TTGTTTCTCTGAGATTCAAATTTAACTGGGTGTCTTGTATTTTATCTCGTAACCCTACCTACCCACCCCCGATCCCATCCTGGCCAACCTTCTCTGGGGAGTGCTGGAGAAGGTTCAAGTACAGCAAGGGTTTCGCTTTGGTTCAGGGTGGCTTTAAGGGGCAGCCCCTAACCACTCCACAGTCCTGCTTCCACCCTCGCTGGCTGGTAGGCTCCCCTCCCTTAGGCCTACAAGTGTTTTGTGTGGGAGGAGGGGGGAAGCGTTCTCCATAGCAATCTTGTTTATTGTCTCTGTGCTCCTTCAGGCTCCAGGCCTGCGCCTGCCCTCTTGACTCCCTGCTCGAGCTATTCATTACTGCCATTCAGTCACTTTGCCTTTGTTGCTGGGCACCTAGAACACAATTTATTCTTCTCTTCCCCCAAAAGTGGGAGTTCTGGGAAGGGCGCCAAGGATCTGAGAAGGGCCGCTGAAAGACGGAGTTTGCCCTGCCCCACCTGCCTCGCTATGGCTGGCCTCACACCTGTGCAATGGGTGTGCCCTGCTCCATGCCACATGGGTGGCTCCCAGACTCTCACAGAAGTGCTCTGCTGAAGAAGGAGGTGACCTAAAATCCCAACCCTTGGCCCCCATGGGCGTGGGGTCCAGGCCCACTCTATGCGATCAGAAAGCTCAGTCAGCACCTCCATCCACTCCAGGGCTACAGAGGAGACAGGTGAGTGAGGCCCCTTCCTCCCCCTGCCCCTCTGTAAGGACAGGGGCCAACCGGGCACATCACACACAGCTCCCTCTCCCAGACTCCTCCCTCGGCTGTGCCTGGTCCCGTGTTCCCCTGAGGCCGACTGAACGCAGCAGAATTTGTGTGACAGTGATTTATCAGGAAGCTCTCAAGGAGAAAAGCACAGCAGAGGAATGGGGAAGTGGGACAGGGAAGCAAAGAGAAAGAAGCCAAGCAAGAGTATAGATTCAAGGGAAGCTGCACAGAGGGTGACTTTGGCCCAATCCCATGCGGAGCTTCTGGGGGCACCTCAGAGCTGTCCCAATCAGGGGCAAAGAGAGCTGGGGTATTGATACCTCTGCACCGCCAGTCCTTGGGGGACATAAATTTCCAGGCACTTCCTGTTCTGGTGGCTATAGGCAGAGTGGTTCTGACAGCCTGGGGCAGTCCTCCAACAGAGAGAGGGTGTGAAGGCCCAGGGGTGGTCAAAGGCAGGGGAAATGTGGAGGGAAGTCGAGGGGGTCATGCCGGGTATAGGGGGTGTAAGTCAGGAGAGTAGGGGAGGGGCAGGTTGAGGACAGCTTGGCTTTGGATGGGCCACCCAAAGCACACCTCTGAGTCTGTTTCCCTAAAATCTTGAGTAACATTCAGCACTCCCGCCCTACCCCTGGAATTCTCCATTTCCAAAGCTATTACTCCAATAACAATAAGCCCATTGTGCACACTTCCTGACTAATCCCCTCCGTGTGGCCCAGAGGACAGAGGGGCAGGCCCAAGGACTGAAGGCCCCTCTCAGGCCAAGAATTAAGGTTGAGCCATCTGGCTAGGTCAGGTGTGGGAGAGACCCGGGCTCCCAGGCCAGGCGCTGCCGCCCCACCCCCTCTAACTCAGTTGGCTTCCAGTTTCTGCTCCATCACAGCCAAGGCCTGCTTCTGGCGGGAGCTGCTGAAAGCTAAGGACCTGCCCGGTGCTCCCTGAGCAGCCACTGTGCACAAGATCCCGAGCTAGGCCCTTACACTCCTCATTTCATCTTCTCTCATGCCCAATCCCGCAATGTAGCTACTAGCGTCCACTGTGCAGATAAGGAAGCTGCAGCTCACAGAGACTCAGAGGCTTATCCGAATGTACAGGGCCGCTGAGTGATGATGTCACAGTCAAATCCAGGCCTGCTGGACCCCTTTGCTGGGCATGAGTCTGCATTTCCAAGGTCCTATCTCCAGGAGTTCACACTAGAGTCAGTAAGAGGTGGAGTCGCAAGCTAGGGCTGGATGGGCCACGCATCGTATGTGCCTTGGCAACAGCAAAGCAGGGCACACCCCAAATGAGAAGTTTTGGAGAAATTATCCATTTAAAAAAATCATCGTAGTGTCATAGTGGAAAAGCTCAGACCATTGTAGGACTTCCTTTCTCTTATTTTGTGATTTAAGACTAGCTTTATTTTAATTTGTAATTTGAAAGCGGGGACATTTTATACTTTTCCAGGCTTAGGTCCCCTAAATAGAGGTCTTCATCTGACCCTGCCCAGGCCCGCCTTACAGGTCCTTCAGGGAGATTCTTCCTGAACTCTACGGCCCTTTTGTTAACTTAGCAAAGATGAACTGTGTACCTTCTGTCTACCATGCAGGGGATACAGTTGTTTCTACTTCCCTACCTACTCCTGGGGACAACTACCCACACTGACGTGCTTTGTAAACTGTAAAGTGCTGTGCACTCACTTCCATAGATCTTCTTCCTCTCTGCCCTCCAACAGGAAGCCACTCCATGACCAGACAGGATCACGCCTGGGCCTCCTGTGGCTACTGACACACTCTACTGAGTGTGACAGCAGTTACTCAAGCTCTCTGGGTAGGAATCAGCCTGCTTGCCCAGCACCCAGGCCCACATACGTGGCAGCCACTCAGGAAATGTCGGTTCCACTTTTCTGAACTGAATTGACCTCAGTCACTACAGAGCCTCAGGGGGTCATACTTTTCGAAGAGAGGGGAGGGGGGGTGCTCCCTGACTGGATTCCAATTGGCTTCTTACCACCTTGCTTCTTTCTTGAGTGTGTGTCCCATACCTGCTCCCATCCCCCACTTCCCACCTGGTTCCCATGCTCCCCTTTCTGGTAAGACATGGTTTCTCCAGCTTCCCCTTCCTGCCTGATATCCCACTCCGCTGTATCACCCACAGGGGGAAAGGACATGAGCTTTGGAGTCTGGCAGAACAGGTTCAAATCTAGGCCCCTGCACTTACTATCTGGGCAAGTCAGACAAATAGTTCCCCTCCCTAAATCTCAGTTTCCCTATCTGTAAAATGGGAGAATGGGTTGTTGGGATTATTAGAACAGAATAACACATGGAAGTTGCCTGGCACGTAATTAAAGTTTAAAGTATCTCTCCCCTTAACAAAATCTTGTTACTTCCTTCCTTTCTTCTATTTATTCTATTAATGCTTATTAAGCACTTGCTTTCTACTAGAGACAGTGTAAGGAAGACATAGTACCTACCCTTAAGAACTCTAGAAGGGGAGAGAGAAAAATGAACAGAGCTACATGCTCTGGAATAGAGAGGAGGGTCCTTAGCCAGCTCTGAAAGTATTCCTGAGGACATGAGGCCTGGGGAGCCGTGAACAGCCAGGAATCTCCAGGTGAAGACAGGCTGATAGCCAGGAGGAGCTTTCCAAGTCAGCTAATGAAGCTCAAGGTTCAGGACATCTTCCAAGATCCTGTATCAATTCTGTTCATAATTTTGCATTATTTATCTTTCAGAGCCCCCCAAATTATATAAGGTTCAGGCCCACTTAAATGTACCCCAGTCATCTGTTGGAAAGCCTGACCTGCCTTTCTGGGGATTCTCTGCCAGATTTTCCATCCCCCTCACCGCTTCCAGCACCCTCAGGGTGCTTGCTCCCTCAGCCCTAGTCCCTGGCAGGGCGTCTCTGGGTGTACAGGGCAGGGCTTCTGCTTCCTGCCTGGGTGGGGATCTATGACATCCAATGGACTGTGAGCTCCCTTAGGATGGGGGCTCTTCCCATTGCCCCCAAAGGCCCTGCACGTGGCAGGTCTCAGTGAGCTCTCATGCCTATGGCCTCCCTGGGCTGACAGGCAGGCTGGGCACGGGTTGGCCTGGCTGCCAAGGATGGCTGAAGCCTAGTGGTGGGCCTGAGCAGGCCTTCTTTTGGACAGACATGCCCACCCCACCCCAGGTCCCAGTGTTAGTGGAAAGGCTGGAATACAATGGCAGGCAAAACCTTTCATATTCTGGTGGCTGGGAAACCTTTAAACAATTTGGACCTATAACGTGTCGCTTAAATGCATGGGTTGGGGGGAAGGTAGAGAGAAGGTGGCGCTCAGCTAAGAGCTTCTGTATCAGTTATGAATCTCTTCCAATTTCCAGCCTGACCTCCTGGGATCAGCCTGCCTAGGTTCCTCTGGCTGGCTGTGGAGGCCCAAGGCCCCAGCAACGTGCCTGACCCTGCCAGGGCCAGGGGCTCTGGGTGGGGTTCAGGTGCTGAGTGGGCCCAGGGCAGCATCGCCACCTCCAGCAGCTGCCGGCATTCATCCAGGCTTACAAGTGCAGAGCCAGATTTCTTGCTGTTGGAGAAGGAAGTTACAAATATGCAAAGGGGAGAAGCTAGAATGAATACTGCGGTGGTGGATTGGAAATAGAGTTATTGATATGACTTATGGTTTTCAATATATGGATATAGAAATAAATATAAGTACACACACATATTCTCTAGCTCTGACCACTGACAGAGCCCAGGAACAGCAACCGCCCCCTCTCCCCACAGAAGCAGTGTGCAAACCTGGAACCCAGGTCTGCTTCTAAATGCCATTCTCCACTAAAAGAAACCAGGGCTCCTTGGAGAAATGGCTGCTTCCAGGGGTGAAGCAGGGGAAGTAGCAGAACATCTGAAACATCTTATGGTTTCAGTTGGAAAGTACTCAAAGGATGATGGGGACGTGTCAAAAGGAAACAAGATAATATCCAGAATATATAAAGAATTCCTACACTCAACAACAACAAAACAAACAACCCAATTAAAATATAGGCAAAGAACCTGAATAGACATTACACCAAAGAAGATATACAAATGGCCAACAGGTACATGAAAAGGTGCTTGATGTCACTAATCATTAGAGAAATGCAAATCGAAACCGCAGTGAGATACCACCTCACCAGGATTAAGATGGCTACTATCAAAAAACCAAAAATAGTAAGTATTGGCAAGGATGTAAAGAAACTGAAAACACTTTTTGACTATTGGTGTAGCTGCTATGAAACACAGTATGGTGGTTCCTCAAAAAATTGAAAACAGAATTACCATATGATCCAGAAATCTCACTTCTGGGTATATACTCAAAAGCATTGAAAGCAGGGGACTCAAAGAAATATTTGTACACTCACGTTCATAGCAACATTATTCACAATAGCCAAAAGGTGAAAGCAACTCAAGTGTCCCATTGATGAATGAATGGATAAACAAAATGTGGTCATACATATGGTGGGGTATTATTAGGCCTTAAAAAGGAAGGAAATTCTGACATATGCTACAACATGGATGGACCTGCAATACATTATGCTAAGTAAAATAAGCCAGTCACAAAAGGACAAATACTATATCATTTCACTTATAAGAGGTGCCTAGAGTCGTCACAGTCATAGAAATAGAGAGGAGAACAGTGGTTGCCAGGGGCTGGGAGTATAATGAGTGCAGAGTTTCAATTTTGTAAGATGAAAAGAGCTCTGGAGGGACTTCCCTGGTGGCGCAGTGGTTAAGAATCCACAAAAAACAAACAAACTAACTAATTAATTAATTAAATCAATAAAATCATCAAGCAAATAATCAAGAGAATATCCCAGAGCTGAAGAACCAAAAAATGCCCTCACTTAAACATGTCATTGGGAAATTTCCAAAACCCAAGAACAAAGGGAAGATTCTAAAAAAAAAAAAACACAATCCGCCTGTCAATGCAGGGGACACGGGTTCGAGCCCTGGTCCAGGAAGATCCCACATGCCTCAGAGCAACTAAGCCCATGTACCACAACTACTGAGCCTGCTCTCTAGAGCCTACGAGCCACAACTACTGAGCCCACGTGCCACAACTACTGACACCCACGCACCTAGAGCCTGTGCTTGGCAACAAGAGAAGCCACCACAAAGGGAAGCCCAAGCACCACAATAAAGAGTAGCCCCCACTAGCTGCAACTAGAGAAAGCCCGTGCACAGCAACGAAGACCCAACGCAGCCAAAAATAAATAAATAAATGAATAAACAAAATGAAACATAAATAAAGTATAAAAAAAAACTCCTCACGTGGGCTTGGGTCTCCCTGAAAAAAAAAAAAAAAGAAAAGAGTTCTGGAGATGAATAGTGGTAATAGTGGCACAACAATGCAAATGTCCTTAATACAAATGAACTGTACACTAAAATATGTAAATGATACATTTTATTTTATGCGTATTTTACCACAATTAAAAAAAATTTTTTTAAAGGACACAAAAATCAACTTGAAAGGCTCCCAATTCCCAGATCTGGGACAATTTGAGCATCAAAATAAATAATGAAAGCATTCATCAGTCTGTATTCACATAAATAAATAAATCAATAAACAAATGGGGAGAAGAGAAACCTCCTCCGTAGAGTAGAATGCCAACTAATAAATGTAGAAGGAATAATGGAATTAGAAAAACCACATCTTGCAACCATTGTAGAAATATTTGATTCGGGCAAGACTCGTCAATGGATGCTAAAACTATTGGGTGAAATTATCGTGAGGAACAGGATATTTACATAATCTCAAACTCTCTTCCCACAAAATATTTACTTGTTGTTCTTATTAATTAATTTAACAGTGGAGAAGCCTGGCAGACTCCATCTTAACCAAGTGTTAAAAGTTAATATCCCCAGTAATGGGACAAATTGACCAGGTACAAACTGTTAGGATACAGTGGGAAGAACACAGCATCACTTCAGTGATATTCCTGACAAAGATGAATAACATCAGGTAAACTCAAATTGAGAGACATTCTACAAAGTAACGAGACTGTAATCTTCACAAGTGTCAAAGTCATGAAAGTAAAGATTGAGGGACTGTCTCAGACTGAAGGAGACGAAAGATGCTTGACAACTAAAAGCAACATGTGATTGTGGACTGGACCCTTTTGATATAAAGGACAGTGTTGGGATAATTGGTGAAATTGGAATTGGGTCTATAGATTAGATGGTAGTAATATAGCGTCCTGACTTCACTGGTTGTAATGTGGTTTTGTGAGACAAATAAGTTCCCTTTCTTCCTTCCTTCCTTCCTTCCTTCCTTCTTTCCTTCCTTTTTCTTTCTTGCTGTCATCTTCCTTCCTTCCCTCCACCCTCCCTCCCTCCTCTTTTCTTTCTTTCTTTCTTCCTCTCTTTCTTTTTATCAATGCATCTACTCTGTGACCCACTCCTGGAGATATACTCAACAGAAGTAAGTGCTTATATCTACCAAAAGTCATGCAGAACAATATTTAAGTAGCTTTCTTGTAATAGACCCTAATTAGAAACTACTTGTATTAGCCTAATCAGGGTGCCATAACAGAATACTATGGACTGGGTGGCTTTAACAACAGAAATTTATTTTCTCACAGTTCTGGAGGTTGGAAGTCCAAGATCAAGGTACCAGTGGGGTTGGTTTATGATGAGACCCCTCTCCTTAGCTTGCAGACAGCTGCCTTCTTGCTGTGTCCTCACATGGCCTTTCCTTTGAACACTACCACTTCCATGTCTCTCTCTCTTCTTATAAGGGCACCAGTTCTATTGGATTAGGGCCCCACCCTTGTGATCTCATTTAACCGTAATGACCTCCTTAAAGGTCCAATTTCCAAATACCATTGGCGCTTAGGGCTTCAATCCATGAATTTTGGCAGGACAAAATTCAGCCCATAACACTACCCAAATGCCCATTAATAGTGGAAGGCATAAATAGTGGTATATTTTTATACAGTGGAATGCTACACAGAAATGAGAATGAACTACTAATACACACCACAACATGGATGAATTTCACAGGCATAATGTTGCGCAAACAATCCAGACACAAAAGGACACATACTATATGATTTCATCCATATGAGGTCAAGAACAGGCAAAGCTAACCTATAGTGAAGTTGGTTTAATAATGGGGGTGGTAGGTGTTGCCTGAAAGGAACATGAAGGAGACTTCTGGGGTACTGAAATGTTCTATGTCTCAGTCTGAGTAGTGGTTACATGGCTATTTACATATGTAAAAATCAGTCAAGCTGAAACCATAGAAGCAACCCAAGTGCCCAGTGACGGATGAATGAATAAGCAGACCATGTTTACACATATGGCAGAATTTTATTCAACCTTAAAAAGGAAAGAAATTCTGCAATATGCTACAACATGGATGAAACTTGAGGACATTATGCTAAGTGAAAAAAGCCAGTCACAAAAGGACAAGTACTTTATGATTCCACTTATATGAGGTACCTAGAGGAGTCAAATTCATAGAGATGGAAAGTAGATGGTGGTTGCCAGGGGCTGGGAGGACAGGGAAATGGGGAGTTATTGTTTAACGGGTACAGAGTTTCAGTTATACATGATGAAAGAGTTATGGAGGTGGATGGTAGTGATGGTTATACTGCATTATGAATGTATTTAATACCACTGAACTGTATGCTTAAAATGGTTAATATAGTACATTTTATGTAAAGTATTTTATCACAATGAAAAAATTAGAGAAGAAAATCAATCAGGCTGTAACAGAAGATGTGTACAGTTTACTGTATAAAGATCATGTCTCCTGTTTTAAAAATATGAAAAAATATGGAGGGTAATGAGCTGAAATATGGTGAGAATGTATGGTATGGAGAGAAAATAGGGGAGGGCGTGGGAAGAGGCTGGAAGGGAGACGTGCCTTGGTTCTAGGCCCTTGTAGAGTATGGATTTTTTTCCTTATAAGGAGTTTGGGTTTTTCCCCAAGAAAAAGAGGAAGCCATCAAAAAGGTCTAAGCAGGAAGTGACATGATCATGTTGCATTTTAAAGACCTTTTTGGCTGCAGAGGGCTCAGCAGATTTGAGGGGCATGAGTGGAGACAGGAAGACCAGTCACAAGGCTCCTGGGGTCCCAGCCAGGGATGACAGTGGCTTGGCTCAGGCAGGGGGCAGGTTTGCAAAACCATCAGTGTTGTTGGTGAATCTTTAGTAGGCTGAGGGAGAGACAGGAGTCCCAGAGATGCCCAGGCCTTTGCCTTCGGTGACTGGATGGGTTGTGATTCATCGTTTAGGACTGGGAATACTGGAGGGGAAGAGGTTTGGGGCACAGGGGAAGAGGGTGAGCTCAGTCGTGATGTGTTGGGTTTGAGGTACCCATGGAACATCCAGGAGGCAGTGGGAAATAAAAGTTTGGAGAACACAAAGAGAACTGGCTTGAATGCCTATTCTAGGGGCAGGTACACAAATGAGGAAAGCGGCCATGAGTAGAATAGAGAGTGGTGGAGACTGCAGCAAAATGGGGAGGTCATATCTTTTGTGAAGGTGGCAGCTGTTAGCCACAGCTCATGTAGAATAAAGGTCCGACAGTGCAGCCCTTCCAAGTGTTTAAGAAAAGGTGGGAATCAGGATTTTGAAATCTGCAGATTAAAACTATATATATATATATATTTTTTTTTTTTTTTTTTTTTTTTTTTTTGCGGTATGCGGGCCTCTCACTGTTGTGGCCTCTCCCATTGCGGAGCACAGGCTCCGGACGCGCAGGCTCAGCGGCCATGGCCCACGGGCCTAGCCACTCCGCGGCATGTGGGATCTTCCCGGACCGGGGCACGAACCCGTGTCCCCTGCATCGGCAGGCGGACTCTCAACCACTGTGTCACCAGGGAAGCCCTAAGACAATATTTTTAATTGAAGTATACATACAGGAAAGTACATGAACTCTAAGTGTACAGCTTGAAAAATTATCATAAAGTGAAGTGACTCATAGAAATCTGCTGATTTTCAAATGTTAAGCAACCAATTTAAACACTTTTAAAGATACTGCAGGTGAAACGGAACATATCTGCACGAACCTGGGGCCACCATTTCAGAAAATGAGGTGGAGCTTTCAGAAGGAACATGTAGCTAGGCTGTGGTGTCAGGGTTGTGGAAGAAACAGAGAAACCGAAAGTGGAGAGCAAGAGGAGAGAGAGCTGGGGTGGAGCTCCGGGGAATGCCAGGTCCCATTTAAACGTGTGGGGAAGAGAGGAAGCTCCAGGGCCCTTGGATTCCAGTGAGGTGACTGGCTGTGGCTTGGAGATCTGTGGTTGGGCCATCCAGGGAGGCTTCAGAGAAGCGGTGGAAAAGCCTAAAGGGTCATGGCCACTTAGGAACCCCTAGACACTGGGGCAGAGTGTGGACACTGCTTAGGAAAACAGATTAGAGAAACTGATGGTGCTCTGATTTCATTTTCTCTTTTGATGAAAAATAGATGACTTTTACGTGGTTTCAGAACAAACAGAAGCTAGAGTATGGACACAACGGCATCGTCGATGCTGTGAACTTTTTCCAGCTCGTTCACGCACCATCCCCCAATTCATGACTCATCGTGGGTCCAACACCCAGCTCCTTCCCCAAAGTCACTCACCATCCAGTGAGGGAGACAGACAAGAAAACAAACAACACTGTGACCGAGGAGGGATGGGGAGGGGTGGGTGCTGTCAGAGCCACAAGGAGGGCATGGATCTCTATCTGAGGCTTTACAAGGAGGTGAGGGCCAGGCTGAACATCAGACAGTGTCTGCCAGGGAAAGAAGAGGGACGGGGTGGGGGCATCCCAGGAGAAGGGGACAGCGTGAGCAAAGGCTCAGAGGTGAGAAAGAGCTTGGCTGTGTGGGAAACTGCAAGGGTCTAGCAAGGGTTGCGCGTGAGGATCAGAGTAAAGGGAACTAAGGTGGGGCACTGGGTGCGTCACTGGTGTGGGACTAGCGGGGCCAAGGCTGTCTCCCCGCAGCCCCGCCAGAAGAGCCACCTCATCTTCCGGCCTCTCTTAGTCCCTTCTCCTTTCCTTCACTCAAGCCAGTCTTTGCTCCGGAATTCTCTTCCCCACCGTCATCCTTTACCTCAGTTCTAGAAAACCTCATGTTCCTTGAGGGCCTGGCCCAGGCCACTTAGCTGTCAGAATTCCCCACAAGGGGCCTGTATCCTTCCTATCACCTTGCCAACCCTGTCACTGCAAAGCTAATCACTACGCACCCCGAGCCTCTATTGCTAAGGTCCTAACCCTATGGAGTGTCTGTCTTTCCCTGAGACCCCGGCACATCCAGACCTAGTTTCACATACTTTGGTGTTCCCAGTGCCCAGCAAAGTGCTAGGCCCACAGCAGACATTTAGTGAGTGCTTGTTGAAGAAATTGCCAATGAATCCAACCCTTTGCATGAAATGACACCCAGTGCCTGCTACTTGGAGATCGTCATGAGAATATTGTTTCACAAACTGGCAGTTGGAGGAATTATATGGCAGCATTTTTTAAAAGCACAAAATACTGCAGGATGTGCTCCCTTAGTGGGAGGGCTCCAGAGGCATCAAGAAAGCTGTGTCTAATTTGAACACAATTTCCCTCTTCCTGTTAATATCTTCTTTCGTACTTTAAAAAGACCACGACCCTGCACCCTCAGGCAGGCACACCCAGTTGGGGAGATCACCAGGGCAGCTCTATGGGGAAGAGCATTTGGAGGTCCTCAGGACTGCACCTCAAGGACCAAGTGGGCACTAGGCCCAGACTTCCCTTCTCACCAGACTCCTGCCTGGTCACACACACCTGCCTGGGGCATCATAACAGGGTCAGGCTTTGTGGACAGATTCACTATGTGGATAATTTAGCCTGCCCAGACCTCAGTTTCTTTATCTGTAAAATGGGACTAATCCCCTTCTAATAGAGTTGTTACAAATGGTAAGTGAGATATTGAACGTAGAACATTTAGCATACAGTCTGGCACTGGTGAATGTTTAACAAATACTTCCTTCACCCCCATCCCTACACCCACCCTCACAAACACATAGTCTGGACTTGGCCTCTGGAATCAGAGCTTTCTAAGGATCATAGGCTGAGCAGCTAATCACATCAAGGTTTGAACTGGCATCCAGAGTTTTCACTTTAGCAGGGCCTCTTGGACCAGGAAAAGTCTTTGGGTCCCTAAGGAAGGGAGTTCAAATGGTGGAAGCAGGTTGGGGAGACTCTGTGGGCCCAGGGCCTTCCATAGGTGAGCATCTGTGATCATCTCTGATTATATCACCCCATACTAACCCCTCTCAAAAGGACCAGTGGCTCCCTGGCCATTACCCATGGGATAAAATCCCACATCAGCCAGGGTTTCAAGGTCTTTGGTGATCTAACCCCTATCTGCCCTCATCATTCATCCCATGAACATGCCCAGGTCCCCAGCTCTGTGTCTGTGCTAAGGCTGTAAACTTGGCCTGGAACATCTTCCCTCACTGTCAGCATATCCCCATTACCCATCAGCCTTTTAGATAGAGGCCATCTGGGCCTCTCCTGGAACATACTTTATAGTTGTTTGTGTTATAGTTGTTTGTGTCTGTGTTTCAGCTTCCCCCCAAGGTCCTGGGCATCAGGAGCCATCAAGAGGACACACTTCAGAGCACAGCCCAGGGCCTGTGCAGTGCCACGCTCAACGTCTCCTTTGAGAGAATGAGGGGCTGGGCTTCCAAATCTAAGCCTTGCCCAGATCTGAACAATACAGGTGTGTTAAGGGATGGAAGTGTAGGAATGCATTCCTCCCGTGGGCTCTCTGAGGGGATTTGGGAGTCCTGCTTGGGGGTGCTCTTCTTTCTTCACTGACACACAGGCACATGGAAGCTGCTTGCATGTCTCTTTGGCCATTCTAAGTACACAAAGAGAGTTTGTCTATCTCTCATCTGTTAAAATGCTCTGATGAACTCCTCTAGCACTGCACAAAAGAGCACTAGCGCAGCAGTTTGCAAAGTGCCCCAGAGATGCTGCAGGCAGTCCCCAGGTCTCCAGCTCTTTGTCTGGAAACTAACCTCAGATCACAGGCAATAGAGAAAGCCAAAGGCAAATGGGTGCTCTCCTGGGTCCAACCGTTGCTCTTTCTGGTCTAGGCGCTGCCTCATAGGGAAGGAAGATGGAGGTGATCAGGGAAATCTTTCTGGTGGAGGAAACCATAAGATACCATTGAAGGAAGAAAAAGGTCCAGGACAGAAGCAGAGATAAGATTGGCATGTGGGTGAGTGTATCCCTGTCTTATGTATAGCCGGTGCCCATGAAGCAGGGAGCCAGACTTGGACAAAAGAGGCCTGGGGACTCTGCCATTTCTGATGTCAGTATGTGTCTACTGCAAAAGCAGGCCAAGGCCATTATTCCCATGGTACAGATGAGAAAACTGAGGCTTAGATAGGTCAAGATCACACAACTCAGCCAACCAAGGTTGGCCAAAACAGGTTTTCTGATTCCAGGGCCAGAGCCCCTTCATTACACCAGGCTGCTCCTCACAGGGGGCCAGTTTGGTGGTGATAAAGGGAAAAAGTGCTATTGGTCTGGTGTTGGTGAGTGTGATATTGTGATTTATAATAAGAAATGTATATTTCATCTTTGTCCTGTTCCTGGCACAGAGTTCTCCAATCATTGTAATTTCCTAAGAGATGAGAGGAATAAAGATGCCTTTTGTTACGTTATTGAAGTGACTTTTGGAAAGCCCCTAGATCACCTAAGGATGGGGGCTGGTCACCAGAGGAACCAACCATGTGTAATTAGAGGGTTGGAACTTTCAGCTCCAACTCCCCACTCCCATCAGCCCTTCCCATCCTCAACCTCCAGGGAGAAGAGAGAGGCTACAGATTAGGTTCAATCACCAATGGCTAATGATTTAATCAATCGTACTTATGTCATGAAATCTCCATAAAAAAAATCCAAAAGGACTGGGTTTGGAGAGCTTCTGAGTGGTGGACATGTGGAGGTGTGGTGTGAGTGACACTCAAAGAACATGCAAGTTCTATGCCCTCCCCCGTACCTTACCCTTCCCATCTCTTCCATCTGGCTGTTCCTGAGTTATTATATCTTTTTATAATAAACCAGTACTCTAGTAAGTAAATGTTATTTGAATTCTGTGAGCTGCTCTAGAAAATTAATCGAACCCAAGGAATGGGCATTGGAACCTTCTCCAGTCTATAGCCGGTAGGTCAGAAGCACTGAACTTGTGACTGGCGCCTGAAGTGGGTGGCAGGGAGCAGTCTTGTAGGACTGAGGCCCTGTGGGGATTGGATGCTATCTCCAGGTAGATAGTGTCAGAACTGAGTTGGACTGTGGGACACACAGCTGGTGTCACAGAATTTCTTGGTGTAGGGAAGAAAACCCACAGGTTAGAACTGGGAGCAGAATTGAAATGAGCAATTGGAACAGTTACACATGACTGGTAGGAATGTAAACTTGTATAGTTACACTTCACAAAAATGTTTAACAGCATCTGCTAAAGCTGAACATATGCGTTACCTGATAACCCAGCAACTCTATCCTATGGACCAAACACATTCTAGGTACTAGAATGTTCATAGTAGCACTAGCCATAAAGCAAAAAAAAAAAAAAAACCTGGAAATCCCCAACTGCCCATAAACAATATAATGGATTAAACTATCGTAATATATTTATACAATGGAATACTAAACAGCAATATGAATGAACAAACTACAACTGCACACAACCAGGTGGATAAATGTCCCAAACATAATGCTGAGCAAAAGAAGCAGACACCAAAGAGTGAACATTATATGAACCTATTTATACAGCATTCAAACCAGGCAAAACTAATCAAGTGAACCCCCCACCCACTGTAACCAGCCCCCTGCAAGTCCCTAACTTCTAACACCATTTTCTGTGTGTATGTTATTCTTCAATAAACATGCAACCTTTTAAATAATGTGGACAATCTCCATAAACTGAAATAGAGTGATTCCAGAATGTGTTGTTAAGTGAAAAAAATCAAAGTGCAAAAATATACCTATAGTATGTAACTTTTTGTGGAAGAAAGAGAGGGAAATAAGAAAATTTATATGATTAATTTTGAAAAAAGAAGCACAGGAAAGGCAAACTAATGAGATCAGTTACCCACAGAGGTTGGGTGGGAATGGGGTGGAAGGGATATGAGTATTGTTCTCAGTATAACTTGTTGAATAGAATTGACTTTTGGAACCATGTTAAAGCTTTACATGCTCAAATAATAAAATAATAACAATGATAAAAGATGGGGGGAAATCCCTAAAATGAAATACAAACACAAACAAACCTAACTGTATTTCAAATGAATAATATACTGAAAGAGAAAAAAGAGTACTCTAACAGGACATCCCTAGTGGCACAGTGGTTAAGAACCTGCCTGCCAATGCAGGGACACAGGTTCGAGCCCTGGTCCGGGAAGATGCCACATGCCGCGGAGCAACTAAACCCGTGCACCACAACTACTGAGCCCGCGTGCCACAACTACTGAAGCCCATGCGCCTAGAGCCCGTGCTCCGCAACAAGAGAAGCCACCACAATGAGAAGCCCGTGCATCGCAATGAAGAGTAGCCCCGCTCACCACAACTAGACAAAGCCCACGCACAGCAATGAAGACCCAAAGCAGCCAAAAAATAAGTAAAATTGAAAAAAAAGGAGTATCCTAAGGAAGTTTTGAACACAATATTTTGACTATATGCACCCAGTCGAAGGAGAGGGCTGCAAAAACATCAGACTCAAATTAGCAGGTTTGTTTTTCACAGTGGTATGGGTTAGCAATTCTGAAACGACTTTCTTTGTGTTCTAGGCTTGAACAAATGAGTAGATATGATGAAAGTCATGGATCTAGGTTTCTCGCTGTTGGAGAAGTGAGTTACAAATATGGCAACAGGGGAGACAAGAATATACCTCTAGGTATTGGACAGGAATTGGAGGTAACAATATGAGCTCACGAGTTTATAAATAGATATTAAAATAGATATGGTTATGGATATTCTACCTGACAGGCCATTCTCTGCTAAAATAAACAAGTGCTCCTTGGCGAATGGCTGATTCCTAGGCAAGTACATGATGTGTCTGAAAGTGAGGAAATGCTCAGAGAATAATGGGGAAATGTCAAAAGGACACAGGGGCCAGTTTGAAGGGGCTTCCCCCAGCCAAATCTGGGACAATTTAAGCATCAAAATAAATAGTGATAGGAATGAATTATGACCCACTAAATAAAATAAGAATCCATGAGTTCATACAAATATAATATAATGAATATAAATAAATACATGGGGGAAAGAAAAAGCTCTTCCTTATATTAGAATTTGAACTAATAAATAAAGAGGAAATTATGGGGTTAGAAAAAATCACATTTGGCCACCATCATAGTAATAATTGATTCAGGCAAGAATTATCAATGGATGCTAAAATTAGTAGGTGAAAATTTTGATAAATGGTATTCATATAGTCTTCAGGTGACTCCCCCCAAAATACTTGTTAAATGCAAATGGAAAAGCAGTAACTTTATAGCAGTAGACCCTACCTTAACCAGTGACTCAAGTTAGTATCACTAGAAATAGGACAGATAGACATCAGGTACCTCCGGATATGATTTGCCAAGAAGAACATAATGTCACTTCTGTGATAATCCTGCCAAAAATCACTAACCTGAATCTAATCATGAGGAAACACCAGACAAACCCAAAGTGAAGAATATTCATTAAAATAACCAGCCTGTACTTTTCAGAAATGTCAAGCTCATGAAAGACAAAGAAAGGCTGAGGAATTATTTCAAATCAAATGAGACTAAAAGACACGACAACTAAATGCAAATTGTGATCTTGGATCCAATCCTGGACCAGAAAAAAAATTTTTTTTTAATAAAGGATATTATTGGGACAATTAGTAAAATTTGAGTAAGAAGGTCTATAGATTAGATAATATTTTATTAATGTTAATATCCCAATTTTGATAACAGAGGCAAGAAAATATCCTTGTTCTTGGGAAATATGCACTGAAATATTGGGGGGTAATATTCATAGCAGGCTTATTCATAATAACACAAAACTAGGAACAACCCAAATGCCCATCAGCAATGGGTAAACTGTGGTGCATTGATACAATGAAATAGTACTCAGTCATATAAAGGAATGAATTGCTGATACATGCAACTACATGATGAACCACAAAACGATTAAGCAGGCTCCTCTCAAATGGCTCAGAGGGCTTTCCTGGTGGCGCAGTGGTTAAGAATCTGCCTGCAAATGCAGGGGACACTGGTTCGAGCCCTGGTCCAGGAAGATCCCACATGCCGTGGAGCAACTAAGCCCGTGCACCACAACTACTGAGCCTGCACTCTAGAGCCCGCGTGCCACAGCTACTGAAGCCTGTGCGCCTAGAGCCCGTGCTCCGCAACAAGAGAAGCCACCACAATGAGAAGCCTGCGCACCTCAGTGAAGAGTAGTCCCCGCTCGCCACAACTAGAGAAAGCCCGCGCTCAGCATGGAAGACCCAACAAAGCCAAAAATTAATAAAGAAAATTTTTTAAAAATCCAACACTTCAAATGGCTCAGAAAAAAACCCCATATATGTATATAATTGCATGTATATATATTGTAATTGTAATAATATGCATATATACGTACAGAGAGAGAATGGTAGGGTAAATGTGGTAAATGTTAATTATTGAAGAATTTGGGTGAAGGATAATGGGAGTTCTTTGGCCTGGTTTTGCAAATTTTCTGTAAGTTTACAATTATTTCAAAATAAAGATTTAACTAACTGACTAAACAAATGCTATTTGGCATGCTTGTATTATTTACATATTTATTTATGAGGTAAAATTTATATACAGCCTTAAGTGTACCATTCTATAGGTTTTGACAATTGTTCACATACACACACACACCACCCAAATCAAGATACAGAAGGCTTCTGTCACATCACTCCAGAAAGTTCTCTCATGCCTCCTTCCTGTCATCCCGTCCCCTCCACCCTGAGGCAACCACTCTTCTGATTTCTATCACCAAGATTTCTATCTGATTTCTGGCTTTTCACATAGATGGAATCATGCAGCATGTCCTCATTTGTGCCCAGCTGCTTTCACTCAGCGTAATGATTTTGAGATTCATCCATCCATGTGGTTACATGTATAAGCAGCTCATTCCTTTTGACAGCTGAGTAGTATTTCACTGTATCGATGTACCACAGTGTATCCAGTGTTGATGGACATTGGGGTTGTTTCTAGTTTTGTGTTATTATGAATAAGACTGCTATGGATATTCTTGTACAAGTCTCTGTGTGGACCTATGTTTTCATGGCACTACCCATCTCCCTCTGGAGATACCAACTCTGTCTTGACTTCACGCACATACATGGGTAGAAACACAACCTTGGGCTTTTAAGAATACCAGAAAAGATTCCTGACCCAAATTATCTCTTTTGAGAATGCTTAAATTTCCACCATTAGCTGTCTCTTCTTTTGAGGCTACTCTAGTTCTGGCTGGTCTGAAATTCTATTGGAAGAGAGTTTACTAACATTTTTCTTCTGGCCAGGAAGGCCTCCGGATAGGGCTATGGAAAGTGGGTGAAGGGGATGCAGAGAAAAGTTCCCCACGTTACCATTTTCCGGGCAGTGTATACTTTCAGTGTACACTTTACTCTTGGACTGTGTCTTCCTTAGCAGTTCCTATCAGACAACCATCCCTAGGCTAAGCCATCAAGTCAATTTATGAACTTGGCATCCCAGACCTGTCCATCCCCAGATGTCCTGGAAGGAGGGAGAGGTACCTATGTGGAGTCTCCGTATTCCTGAATCTGCAAGGCTCCCCAGAGGCCTGGGCGTTGGGGGCAAGGTGGGCAAAGGGACGCGAAGGGTGTATGTGCTGGAGAGAGGGAGCCTGCAGATGTGTGCAGGGATGGACCTGCTTGTCCTCATGGGAGCAAGCCTCTTTCTGGATCAGTGGAATAAACCAATTTGTGCCCCCACCCCCTTCCCCCCAGGAAGGATTCAGTGGGCTTTGTGTAAAGGGATTAAGGCTTTAGCCTGCTCAGCATGGAGAAGGGCTCTCGGCTCCAAGTTCTGTGGCTGTGTGGCCATGCTTCCCTGTGTCCATGTGGCCATGAGCGCTGCTGTAGGCCCTGACTCCAGGGCAGCAGGAGCTGCAGTTGGACTAGGAGCTGCTGCCGACAGCCTTCCTAGGGAGATGGGTCTGTGCACCATGCATCTGTGTCCTCTGAAGGTCTCAAGAAGGAGTCCTTTGGGGGTGGGGTGTGGAGATGGGCAGAAAGACATGCCCCGGAAAGATCCGAGCCCAGGTAGGAGTGATGGTGGGGTCTGCAAGAACTCCTTCTCTGTGTCTGCTGGGCCTGGGCTGGGTGCTGAAGCAGATACCTTTTGTGTAGGTTCAGACCTGAACTCGGAGTTAGAAAGCCAGAGTCTGAACCTTGGGCTTCACTCACCTGCTCTGGGAAACAGGTGAGTCTGGTGTTCCCTGTGGTCAAGTGGGAATGAGTCTCCTCCATGACAGGATGGCCCAGGAATGAGAAAACTGTCCACCTGAGGGACTTTTGTTGGGACTGTGACGCTCTGAAGGCTGTGGTGGTATGTCCCTTGGAGGCCTGGGGATGACCAAGGCAGTGTCAGGTGGCATGGGGGTGGCAGAGGTGGGGACAGGACTGGGGGCTCTGCCTCTGCTTGGGAAGAAAGCTGCCCACACACCCTCTGCTCACCACCCCCTCATCCCCAGGGAACAAGTCCTGCATGTCAGCTGGCTCCCTGCCCCCCTTCACTTCCTTCTCCACTTGACAGAAGCCCCAAGCCAGAGGCCAGGCCAGGCCCTGGGAGAAAAGCTGGGGGGTGGGGGAGGAGAGGATGGGGACAAACATGTCCACTCCCCACTGCTCTCCCCACCATCCAGCCTGGCCTGCACTTGCCAGGGTCTGCCTGAGTTTCCTCCCTTGGGCTCAGAACCTCGAAGCCAGGACTCAGAGCCCAACTCCATCTCTGTGTGGCTGGCCTGGGAACGCCTCAGTCTCCTCTTCTCTAAAACAGTATGTGGAGGACGAGGCCTAGATTAAACGCCCACACAGAGCCCTCCTGATATAGAGTCCCTCAGGCAGCCCTCTCTCTTCTCCCTTCTTGGCTGACTACCCTGTGCCATGTTCTAGGATCAAGTTCTGAGCACTTGGCAAGGACTTTAGAAAGCAGCTGAAGTGCTACACCCAGTGTTCAGATGGGAACAGTGAGGCCCAGGGAGGGATGGGGCTTATCCCATCCAGTGAGTCAGCACCAGGCTGACTCCATCTCCTGGTACCCGGCCTGTTCTCTCTGCCCCTGGCTCTTAGTGGGAAGCAGAGCATTTTCTTGGTCTGAGCAGGGGGGCAGGGAGGCAGCTGGCTCCTCCCTCAGGGCCCCAGGCTAGTCCAGACAGGCTCAGCAGGAATCTGCTCTGGTCATAGCTGCCTTCCATTGGGCTGCCTCAGGCTGGGCCCGAGGTCCTGGGGACATTGCTTTCTGTTTATTTTCTGCCTGGCTTCTGCATACATTGTGGTTTCCACTTGGAAGGGCTGCAGTGAGAACTGTGGGCCCTGTTCTGGGGGCTGGGCTGCATGCGTGGGAAAGTTTGGGTTCTGCTGATGGCTTGCAGCCGCTGCCAAGACCCTAGTCCCTGAATTCCCACGCCGTGGGCTGTGGCCTCAGCACCTCCACCCGCTGCCTCTACCTGGGCCAGTTTAGAGTGAGTGGATGGCCAGATCCTCCATGTGTGAGCCAGAGGGATCTTCTAGTTCATACTCCTCACCTTCTATTTCGCAGATGGGGGAACTCGGGGCAGAGATGGGCAGGAACCTGTCCAAGGCCCATCCTAGCCCATGACAGAGCTGGGGCTGGAACAGGGCTGCCTGGTTCCCAGGTCAGAGAGCTGTCCATGGGGCCTGAAATCCCCTCATCACTTGGAGCTTCGCTGGAGTGGAGTGGACGCCTGCAGGATGCCTGAAGCCCTGAGTTTCCCATGACTTCTCTCTGGAAGGGGTCTGGCCCTCCTTCCCCACTGTGCCCTGGCCACATCCCAGACTCTGGGCAGAAGGGAAGTTGGGAGGGGGCCACCCCTGCTCTTGTTCTCCCTGGGGTTCCTGAGAACCTGACCCACTGCTGAGAGGGCTGTGCTCAGGCCTGGGAACCAACCCTTGCATTTGAATTCCAGCTCCCCTCTCCCCTGCCCCCTGGCTGAGCAACTCTAGGCAAATGGTCCCAGCCCCCTGCGCCTCAGTTTCCTTGTGTGTAAAGTGGACCTGTGACAATCGCCACCTTACAGAGGCTAACAACGGGAGTAGAAGTACCACCGAGCTGTAAAGTGCTCGGAGCACGCATGGGAGTTGAGGCCATCAGCCAAGGACCTGCTCAAAGCAGCAGCTGGGAAAGGCCAAGGTGCTGTCTTGCCTACACAGGCCTGCAGCGGGGCCCCGGGAGCGTGGTGAAGGTGCTAAGCTCTCTCTAGGGCATGTGGGTAGGGAGCAGGGTGGCCTGGTGGGAGGCCCCACTTTGCAAGGGCCAGAGGCCAGCACCGGCGGCTAGCGAGGTGCTCTCTCTAGGGGTAGCTGATAATTGAGCCGTCTTTCAGGGAGCCGACCCTGATTTCTATTAATCTGCAGGACAAAGGAAGCAGAGCTGTCTGGCTGAGGAGACTGTGACAAGAAGATGAGATGAAAGGGAAGTCGTTTATCTTCCCAGGCTCTCCTGCTTGGGGGATTTTCCTGGCGTGTGACAGAGGAAGAGGAAGCCAACACCAGAGCCTTGGAGGAGGAGGGCTCCGAGGCTCCATCCCTAGTACGGCTTTGCCCCTCGTCCCCCAGCCACCTACCTCTTTAATCTGTTTCATGCCTCTTCATTGCTGTTTTGTTGTTTGTTTGCTTTTAATACTTTTCCTCAGCTCAGGCCCCCCGGGGCCTCCTTGACAAATGAGAAACTCCCAGGGTCCCAGTCATAGCAGGCCCTGGGCTTGCAGCTCCTGGAACTGGCTGGGCTGTTCCCCAGGAGGGTATGAGGCTTCAAGGTCAGGCTGACGCTGGCTGACCTTGAAAGCTTCCCCTGCCTCCCCTGACGTGCCTCTGCTCTCCAAGCTCAGTGAGCTCCGTCACGTTAAAAAGCTGTTAAAAGTGCCCATCTGGTTCGCTGCCTCCGCGGCTCTGTAATCAATGGTCGGAGGGCAGCCTCAGTTCCGGGATGAGCCTCTGCAAGGGTCTGCCCTGGGGACCCGGCCTGCAGGGCCGCCTGACACCTTCCCATTCACCCACTCTCACTCGAGGGAGGGCAGTGGGAAGAGGACCAAATAGTCAGGGTGGGGACGTGGTGCACTGTACATTATATGTATGTGAAAGGCGCCCCCTGGAGCTGTGCTGTGACCGGGGTTAACATGTACCCTATGCCAGATTAGCCTAC
>NW_021702028.1:0-1129 GCF_005190385.1 Monodon monoceros
TTAACATACAATGGAATAAAATCCATGGAGCTAAAGACACAGTTGAAGTTCAACAGTCATAATAAACCACTAAGGTATTATATACTTCTGATTTTATAGTGTATACAGGATTATTTTTTGTAACGCATCTCCAGATTGAGGAATTTAAATACTTTAATAGTCAAAATTATGTTTGGGATTTAAAGAATATAGTTAAGAATGCATAAAATTTGCCTTTTATCCTTATCTGTAATTTTATTCTATTTTTACTCTCAATATTAACCTACAAGGTTTTTCTTAGTTATATAATTTTTACATTTTAGTAATGTGATATTCCTTATTGTTATTCATTTGAGTTTTATTCCAAAAACTCTGTTGTATCGATGACAATGATGGTGATTGATGATGCGGGAATAAAATGTACTTTATCCATGAATTATTTGTCTTAAGATTATCTATATGTAAACATCAATGACTCTAAGAGTTAGTTATGAAGTTCATAAATTAATCATTTACCGTTTACTCATTATGTTATTTTTGTTGATATAATTCTATTGATAAATGAATCTGTTGCAATTTCAAAGCTAGAAAAAATGTATTGCCACTTCTTCTCAACGTAAGTGTATTACTTAATTTTTAAATCCAAATGCATCATAATTCAAAGTTAATTGCAGAGACTTTTTGTTAAATTATCCCAACTTATCTTGCTCTTTGTATTTATAAGCTCTTTAATATTGCATGTATTCAAGATATCAAAGTAGCCTTAAAAGCTTATTACAAATGATAGCTTTTTTACTTAGATTAATCTGCTACTATGATACAAAGGGTGTTTTATTAAATATTCATTTTCTTCTATCAGCACTGATACTAGTAATTTAAGTTTGGCTATAGAGTAATCAATTAAAGTAAAGCATGCTGTGTGAACACTAAACCTAACACATTAATTTAGTCTATATTGACTACTCCTGCTGTCTTGCAAATCATTCCTATGGTTACAACACATTTATCAAAGTTTCTAATAGAAAAACATTCCCATGATGGCAAGACCTATACTAAATAAATATAAGATTTATGGATAATAAAAATATTTAGATTTAATTTCGTAAATTAAGTGACATTTTCCTAATATCACAGAACACATACAATAAAA
>NW_021702029.1:0-274 GCF_005190385.1 Monodon monoceros
AATTTTTGTACTTAACTTTTTTTTTTGATGTGGACCATTTTTTAAAGTCTTCATTGAATTTGTTACAATACTGCTTCTGTTTTATGTTCTGGTTTTTTGGCTGCGAGGCATGTGGGACCATAGCTCCCCGACTAGGGATTGAACCCACACCCCCCTGCATTGGAAGGCGAAGTCTTAACCACTGGACCGCCAGGGAAGTCCCTGTACTTAACTTTTAAAAATAATTAAAATAAGCTATTCAACACATTTTTCCTAAAAAAAAAAAAAAAAAAAA
>NW_021702029.1:374-5822 GCF_005190385.1 Monodon monoceros
AAAAAAAAAAAAAAAAAAAAAAAAAAAAAAGGAATTCTTCTTAGGCTGGCCCTGGGCACATACATGACTTTGCCATTTTTTCCATGGATTATTTTCTTATCTGTTCTACTGTGTCACATTTGTTCTACCTTCTCAAAAAGAAGCATTTAAAAATTCATCTACGCGTTCATGCATTCATACATTTATTAAATAAATCTACTGAACACCTACATACGGCACAGAAAAGGAGGCAGAAAACTAATCTGGGTTGCACAGAAAGTAATGAACTCAGTTAAAATTTTTGGTGAAAACAGGTGTTACTCAATCTACTGGAAATTACATTTCATTATGGGGACTCACACACTCAAGGAAAACCAAGACCTAAATAATAATAAAGTAATAAAAGCACTAGCCATTTACTGAGTGCCTGCTTTTACCTGACTCTGAAACTCTAAAATCATTACGGATGTTTTGGGGATTGTCTGATATAATTGTAATTTCTATTTTACAGATGAAAATAACAAGGTTCAGAGACATTAGGTTACTTGCCTAAAGTGAAGTGGCCCAGAAACTACACAACTGGAAATTGAACCTTAGATTTCATAATGCCAAAATCTGTGCTTTTAATCACAATGTGTGTGTGTGTGTGTGTGTGTGTGTGTGAGAGAGAGAGAGACAGAGAGAGAGAGAGAGACAGAGAGAGAGAGACAGAGAGAGACAGAGAGGTAGAGAGAGAGAAAGAGAGAGAATGTGTTTAATAGAGAACTTCTGAGAAATGGCAAGAAAACTGCCAGGTACCCATAAAACACTAATTTAGGAGCTTCTTACTATACAAGTAATTGTTAATCATATGGCTGAACTAAGGATCTCTCACTTTTGAACTAAGAAATCAAAAGCTTCCAGAAGTTGAGTCTAAATTTTACACTTACATAAGATACTTCATACAGAATGCTAAAGTATACTAACCAAAGAGTTCTGAAAATACTGGAAGCATTCATACTGGTATGATTTCATAATGTGGATAATAGAGGATTTAAGAAATTGGCAGATGCAACTGCAGACTCATTTCTTATCATTTCTGTGAAGGGCAAGATAAATCAATAAAATGAGAAAAATGAAAAAAGAATGGCTAGCAATTTTAGGTAGTTTGCTTCATCTCCTACTAGGAAAGACTAAGCAAAAAAAAAAATTCTCGGAATTTTATTTTGAAAGCACCTACCAGTGTATATGGTCTTTTTATACCAAAAAACTTGGAATTATGAACTGTCCAATAAGTCTAATCTTCTCTGATGATAAAATTGCTGACTTTATTTGAAACTATGAAATGAAAAGTGAGGTAATAATCAGAAATTCTTAAGAAAAGGAGTAGACAAAACAAAACTCTAAGAGTTGTGTCAAAAAATATTTTGAAACGAACATAAAATCCCCGTTACTGGTACAGAGCTTTTAAAACTTTATCTTGGTTTTAAGTTTTAATAAATATTGATATGTTTACATAATTACTGTCATAAGGAAGACACAATTTTAGGTCAGCCTTCTTCATTCTTTCTTTATTAAGCATTATTTTATTTTGCTCCATCATCTTGTAATTATAATATAGTAACTGTGTCACTTTCTACTAAGTGGATATAATTTCCTAAACTGTTTTCCTATTCTTAACAATTAAAGGTGTTTCCAATGTTTTGTTATTACAAATGACATGACAATGAGCATCTTTATATAATAATTTTCTGGATTATAAATTATTTATCGGCATAAGCTTCCAGAATTAGAATTAATGTGTAAAAAGCTATTAACATTTTTATCTTGCTAGACATTGCCAAATTGCTTGTCAAAAGATGGAACCAAATTATATTGCAAAAATCTTTGCCAACAGAAAACATTATATACAATTTTTGATTTTGCTGAATTATTAAGTTGGAAACCTAGGTTCCATTTCTTTGAATTCTTTGATAACAGGGTGCTGCTGGAGGCTGCGAGGGCAGCCATGTCCATGAAGGCTCCCCAGAGTTGGAGCGGGGAAGTGGAAAAAGGTAAAAAAAAAATACTAATTGTATTTCCCCTCGATTGTTATCTCTCATTCTTTTCTGCCTCTGTGTAACTTATATCCAGGTAGCTGGAGAAACATCATGTGGCAGGGAAAATTGGTATTCCAATAAATTAATAAACACCAACTTCAAATGGATTTTCAAGACTGGAAACATTGCTCTGACTTACAGTAAGTTCTTTCTAATTCTCCTTAAGGACTATTTTCTTAGAAGCTTTCCCTACCCTCCTCAAATTTTCCTCCATCCTCTCTACTTCCTTCACTCTGAGCTGGTGAGGCGCTTCCTAACTCATTAGGAACACAGAAGTCAGTAAATAGTCCACTGCCAAATCCGTTAATTCATTAGCATTCGCATTGATCTTTGTATTCCCTTGCACTACAGGAGTTCAAGTTCAAAGGCCACGTGCACTACAGATAGCATTTCATTTTCTCTCATCTTCTCAAGTACTTCACAGCACTGCATTTTCTACAACCCATCTACTCCTTATGAATGATTCTTGCCAAAATTCAACCTCATTCTAGACTAGTAACTCCAACTTAAAATGTTAAAAACTATACGTGTAACACGAAAGCCTCCCTCCTCCTCTAATCCCTGCATATCTTCTTTAGCCAATTCATGTCTGAACTTTTCAAAATTGTTATCATCATATATTGTTTCCATTTCCTCACGTCCCATTTACTCTATAATTTACATCCATCTGACTTCCCTCACCGTAATCTCTCTGCCCACTGTCCTGAAAGTTTACTTATGAAGGTCACCAGCGAGCTCCATGTCAGTATAGCCAATGAATAGTTTTTGTCCTATTTCTAGGCTCTTTCCTTCTTTAAAAAAGAAAAAGAAAAACAAAAACCATTCTTTTTCCTCTATCCTTTCACACTCTCATCATCTTCTGTCCTGGTATATTTTACTGGCTTTCCGTGTTTAATCTGATTTCTAATATTCTATGAGTTTCCTTTATCTTCAGTGGAATAAACCCCTATATGAAGGATTATTCTCAACAGTTAGTTCTCATAATAACAGTACTAGTAGCAGCAGTCAATACTTCTATAATGCTTATCATGTGCCAGACACTATTCTAAGACACTGTTTAAATACATATATATAGACACACACACACACACACACACACACACACACACATGAAGTTTTCCTCCTCATAGGCGTATGAAATAAGCCGATTATTATACCCATGTTACAAATGAGAAAACTGAGGCAATGAGAGGCCAAGGTCACATGATCAGTACTTGGTGAAGCCCCGCCTGAGTTAATGCTGGAACTTTAGAGGAGACAAGTTAAATAATGTCTCACAGATTGGCCTTAAAAGTGAGCAACATTTAATTAATGACTTGTGAAAGTATCAGAAAAAAAGGGGACATTTTAAATTGAATGGGATCTACTAAGTCATGTATCAGTAACTAAGGATGACTCTTATTGAATGAAATTATTTTTCATTATTCTTTTGAAAGAAGAATAATCTCGTGTTAGTGTTTCACAGTTTTTTTTTCATCCACATATTTATTCTTTATTAGACACACATTTCCTACACACCTATGTGCCAGTGTCTGCTGCAAGCCTTGGAAGCAAAAAATTACAAAGTCCCTGCTCTTAAGCAAATGTCCAGTGGTGGAGGAAGACAGAGTAAACATGTAAATAAATGTTGTACAGTGACAGAAATACGACTGGACAAAGGGATGGAGAGGCACTGAGGAGGCAGGTCTCTTTGGTCAAGATAGTAGTGGTGGCGTTTGAACCGAGGCCTTAACGATAAGAGGGAAATTGGTCTGGGTAGATGGATTGGCCAATCTAAAGCTGGGAGAGCAAGAAGTAGAGCTTGTTGCATCTGAGGGACTGAAAAGGACAACTGTGCCTCGAGCGCCATGAAGGTCAGGGAAAGATGTAGTAAGTGACCAGAGCACATGGTCTCTGTGAGCCTGGCTAAGTAGTTGAAAATTTCATCTCTTTACAATAGATAGCCTTTAGAGGTTAGAAGCAGTGCAATAATAGCGTCTGATTTGTGCTTTTTAAAAGACTACTTTGACTGTTGAATGTCCTACAAAAGCAAAATACCTGTGTCTCTATGAAGCGCAGATAGTAAATTTTAAAAAGCCCAATGAGCTCATAAGCAGTTGGTTTACTAACTGTTATCATTTATCTTAACTAGACTTCATTAATAGAAGCTTGGTGACCTTGGGGTCCTGGGACATATTAGATTAGGGCAACCCAGCTATTTTCAAATAGTGTGATTTGAAAAATCCTTGAAATTGTTAGGGTCCAGGAAGATTATTTTATTGCTGGGGCTGGATGGGAAGTTTAGAATAAGAAAAGAAAGTATGATGGCTGGCTTCCATCTATTCTCCCTTTCTCTGGGAGAAATGATGGTGGGGTGACTACTTTGCTGTTGACCCAATGCTTCAATTTCAGAGCTGGTTCAATCCAGTAACTATTTGCTGAACAACTATTATATGTTAGGCACCCAGCTGGAACTGGGAATATAAAGAGAATAATTAATAAGAAAAGCAGGTATTACTAACAAGAGACAGGCACTGTGCTAATGCTTAACATGCACCATCTCAAGTTACATTAATTTACACACTAACCATATGAGGTAGATGCATTTATTATACCATTTTCCAGGTGAGAAATCTAATCCCTTTAAGGGGCTTAAGTTACTTCTCCAAGGTTACACAGCTAGTTAGGGGCATAGGCAGTATTTGGACTCAGGTCTGGTATCAGCACCAATTCTCTTAGCCATTATGCTCTCTAAGGACCTTACTTGAGAAGTTCAGATTATACATATATGGGTACAACCAACCCTAAGACCATCTGGCAAAACTGGCTGCTTGAGAAGTCCTGGATTTATGTAAGATGCTCTTGGAATGGAGAAGATCGTGAAGGAGGGTCCCCAAAACACACTCTCTATACTAAGGGGCAACAGAAGAGAGAAAGAATTAGCCTACAGCGGTATGATATTGAGGACCAAGAAACAGTGTTTCTCTCTTTTGTGAACAGTTATGAAATTATTTCTACTTCAGAATATCAGAAAGAAATCACAGGACTATGGACAGTTTGCTGAGCCACCCTATCTATCTTAGCGTGAATCCTGGCAGGTGTAGAGCTCATAGTATGACCCTGGCACCTAAGTGTAGTTAAGTAAGCTTTCATTTTTCTTCGGCCTTAAAGCAAAGCAGCTTTCTGATAGGTATAATTTAGGAAAGTCTTCCAAGAAAATAGTTAAAGTCCACTTTAAATATCTCAGAGAAAAGCAATTTTGCAAAAGATCTATCAGCAAAAGCAAGGCCAAACACACCAATTATTTAGTGAGACTTCTACTGTTATATCATTGCTCATGTTGTTTCTTTATGCATTTACCTGGAAGAAGGCTTTTAATGTTCAACAATTCTCAAAGAGATAAAGACCCACA
>NW_021702030.1:0-1073 GCF_005190385.1 Monodon monoceros
GATTAAGGAGGTTTGATTTCTCCATAGTAGTTTATATTTTCATATTTGTCAACAGCTTTGATGTTGTAAAATTTTTGTGAGGAAGGACAGGCAGGCATTATTATTTCCATGTTACAAAAAAGCAAATTACAGGTCAGTTGAAGTTAGGCAGTTGTATGGCTAATTTAATATTCGAGTTTTACTATTTCTTTTTTCACAATTTTTAAAAAAATTAACAAAAACATATTTTTGAGGCATTACAACTGTCTTATATTGATTTGGTTCTGAATATCATTCCCTGTAATGTTATCCAACATGTTTTAGGCTGTTTCTCAATATTATTTTTTAAGACGATATTACAGCTTCTTTCTTATTCAACTACTTTAAAAAGTAGTTGAAACATGTTAATCTTAAATCTCAATTCTCTATGTTTTCTTCAAATTTTATTTTAAAAATCTTATTTACACAGATGTTATAAAGTAAATTCAAATGCAAACTATCAGTAGAGAATATACAAGGGAAGGATGGAGAGCCTCTTTTATGCTAAAAATGAATGTCTAGATATTAGTCCGTTCAAGAAATATTTAACTCTATTACAAACTAATTTATGGTAGCATTCAAGAAATGATGTGGAAGCTGAAAGTCATTCTGCTTTACAAACTTCAATCCACATAAGTAAACTTACTTGAGACGACATAGTTTGACAAAGAACATCCCTGAATATCAGAGACCATAAACTATATACCTGGGGAAAAGCCAACCTCAAAAGAATTTCAGAGCATAAGAAGTGTATAAAAATGAGCAGGAATTAATTACATTTCTGTAATTGTGTGTGTGACTGCCACCACAGACTGCCCTGCATTTGATCTCTTCTTTATAAATTATGTCAGTGTACATAAAAACACATTTGATTTCCTGGGAAGCAATTAAATCAATAGAAAAGGTAATAATTATATTAGACTTACGCTAATATTTTAAAACATTTAGGAAAATGGACATTGTGAAATGACACTAGCCACAGTAATAAATATTCTTAGGTTAACTGAAATGTACACATGGGTTTTCATTTCTCAGTAATGAGAATGGGTGGGAGA
>NW_021702031.1:0-2548 GCF_005190385.1 Monodon monoceros
TCAATGCACAGCCTATACCAGCACACACACACAATCACACACACACAATCACACAGATCAATTTGACAGTGCACAGCCTATATGGGCACACAGACCCAAGGAGACACACACTCACACGGCTCACAGTGAGTCAATGCACAAACCATAGCAGCACACACACACACAAAAGCTCATTGCAATTCAAGGCACAGTCAATATCAGCAGACACACACACACACACAGTCAGTTTAATGTGACACAGTGCACAGTCCATACAACCAGAGAAACAAACAGAGACACAAACTTTCACATGGTTCTCTGTTACTCAAATCACAGCCTCTATCAGCCGACAATCACACACATACGCATACACCAGGCCCACAGTGATTCAATGAATAGCCTAAAGCAGCAGGACACACACATACCACACACTTAGACTCAATATGCAGCCTCACTGTGACTAAATGCACAACTCATTCCAGCACACACAAACACACACATATAACTGGCTCACTGCAATTGAATGCAGAGCCTATAGCAGCACACGGACACAGACACAAGGCTCACTGTGAGTGAATGCATAACCTATACCAGCACTCACACACACACACAGGTATGGCATACTGTGACTCAATGCACAGCCTATAACTGGACACACACACACACGGCTCAATGTGACACAATGCACAGCCCATATAAGCACATGCACAGACACAAACATACACAGTTCACTGTTACTCAAAGAACAACTTATAGAAGGACACACACAGATACACGGCTGACTGTGACTCAATGCACAGCCTAAATCAGCACACACACGGCTAACTGTAACTCAATGCAGAACTTATAACAACACACAGAGACACATATACCACTCACTGTGAATGCACAGCCTGTACCAGGACCACACACACACACACACATTGCTCACTGAGACTCTATGCACAGCATATACCAGCACACAGACAGAAACACAATGCCCACACACACGGATCAATTTGACTCAATGCACAGCATATATCATCACACAGGTAAACAGTGACACAGGGCTCACAGTGAGTCAATGCAAATACCATACCAGGACACAGACACACACAAAGAGATGCACAGCTCATTGTGACTCAAGGCACAGCCTATACAAACCGAAACAAACACACACATGGCTCACTATTAGGCAATTCACAGCCTATAACAGCACACACACACAGACACACGTCTTAATGTGACTCAATGCAGAGCCCATTCCAGCACACACACAAAGAGACACACAGGTCTTCCCTGGTGGTGCAGTGGTTGAGAGTCTTCTTGCAGATGCAGGGGACACGGGTTCCTGCCCCTTCCAGAATATCCCACATGCCACGGAGCGGCTAGGCCCGTTAGCCATGGCCGCTGGACCTGCACGTGTGGAGAATGTGCTCTGCAATGGGAGAAGCCACAAGTGAGAGGCCTGTGTTCCACAAAAGAAATAAAAGAAATAAAAAAGAGAACCACAACCTTTCACACAGCTAACTGTTACTCAATGTACAGCATATACCAGCACACACACACATACATATATCTCACTGAGATTCAATGCACAGCCTATACAAACACTCAAATAAATACACACATGGCTCACTGTGTCTCAATGCACACCCTATACCAGCACACAAACACACACGGGCCACTGTGATTCAATGCACTGCCTATACCAGAACACACACATACACATACACACAATCATGGGTCACTGTGACTCAAGGCAGAACCTATACCAGCACACACAGATGCATGGCTGACTGTAACTCAATGCACAGCCCATGCCAGCACACAGACACACACCCACACTCACAAAAACACACAAGGATCACAAGGACTCAATGCACACACAAAAACGCAAACACAGCTCATTGTGATTCAATGCACAGCCTATACTAGCACACACACACACATATAAATGGCTAATTGTGATTGAATGCATAGTCTAAAGTAGCACACATACACACATGGCTCACTATGACTGAATGCACAGTCTATAAATGCAAACACACACAAACACACACACAAATGAATCAATGTGACTCAATGCACAGCCTATAACTGCACACAGACAGACACAGAAACATCCACACAAGGCTCACAGTGAGTGAATGCACAGCTTATACCAGCACACACACAGAAAACACATGGCGTACTGTGACTCAGTGTGCAGCCTATACCAGAACACACACACACACTCACATGCATGGCTCAGTATGACTCAATGCACAGCCTGTTCCCGCATACAAACACAGAACCAAATACACACACACACACACACGTTTCACTGTTACTGAACGCCCAGCCCATTTCAGCACATGCACAAACAGAAACACACATTTACACATGGTTCAATGTAACTCAAAGCACAACTTATAGCAGCAAACACAAACATACACAGCTCACTGTGCCTCAATGCACAGCCTAAGCAAGGACACACACACACACTCAAAAACACACACACACGTACTCTTGGCTAACTAACTCAATGCAGATGTATAAAAGAACACAGACACACATACAACTCTCACTGTGAATGCACAGCCTGAAA
>NW_021702032.1:0-1561 GCF_005190385.1 Monodon monoceros
GGGCTGGGATGTGATCTCATTTGGAAGGTGGACAAGGGCAGAACCACTTTCACAGGGCATCCTTAGGGTCGGCAAAATTCACATCCTCGGGTTGGCAGTGGTGAAGGCATGCATGCGTGCGTGGTGGCCCTTGACTGGGTGCAGTCCTCAGCACCTCAGTGTGTGCGCATGTGTCCAAATAAAGTTTCTGGCGTTCCCCAGTGCCACCAAAGTGTGTCGTCCCTCTCTCGGTCTCTCAAAACACAGGATGGCCGAGTCAACTTCGTCTTGTGCCATGTGTCAATGTCCGTTCCCGGAGGGACGCTTGTCACCTTATGTTGGCTAGCAGAAAGGCAATTTTTGCCTGCCACTCAAGCGTTTGAAAGGCACTATGCAAACGTGTGGTCACACAAACTCCGAGAACCCGTGGGTGCCAATCACAGAGGAGGAGAGGTCTTTTGGTGCCAGGCAAGGTAGAATTTCTCGGAGAGTTTAAGTATCCAGAGGGGATCCCAGGAGAGTGGGCCACAGAGGGAAGGAGCAGATACATACAGAAACAAGAACACACATGCACACACCACACACACACACACACCACACACACACACACACAGAAAGACAGAGGGGAGACAGACACTCAGACGCAGCTCTTCACTGCATGGCTTTTCTGCTCTTGAGCAAAGGAATTCAAGTCTAGCAAAGAGCTGGGTTTGCCGGACACTCCCCTCTCATGCCACAGAGCTTCGGGCTCTCTGTCCCCTGGAAGAAAATTATCCAGCAACTTCGGCCACCATGCGTTTCCTTGTACATTTTCTGAGAGTTCCCAGTGGTTAAAGGTCCCGAGGCAAACTGGATTCCGATTTTCTGATTTTGGAGCGGGAACTCCTGGCTCCAACTGGCACAGGCCACATAGGTATCACAGGGCACCTGGGCACCCCAGACGCAAGGCCGGAGGCCTCCCTGGAGGTGAGCTCCTTGTGGAACCCGGGCTGCTAAGTCCGGGGAGCGGAAGGGGTTTTTTGCGGGACCCGGCAATCCCGGAGACCGGCCTGTTTCCACAGGGCGAGGGGCAAGGCAGCTGAGGGTGACGCCCACTGTCCTCGCCCTGATTGGTCATGATGGGGCCGAGCGGCCTGGGCGTGGCTTGGAGCTGCTTCCTGCCACCTGGACACGCATGCCTGGTGTCCAAAGCTCCTGCACATGCGTTTCAGCTCTCTTCACCGCAGAGGCTCCTGGGAACGATTCAGTCCACAGCAAAGCGTGATTGTAGTCGCTGGGCATGCGTGTTGCTCGGCCCACGTGCTGAGCTTCCAACTGCCGCACCTTCGCCACTGCCCCAGCTCAGAGCCACGTCCGCATGGGCAGTGAGGCGGGACCCGGGGTCATCCTACGTGTGGGAGGGGGTCCTCAGGAAGCAGGGGCCCGCGGGTCCCCAGGTGTGGTGCGGGAGGTGGGCAGGGTGCTGGCCCTAGCTGATGGGTGGGGCGAGGAGGCCGCCATCTTTAGTGGGGAGGTGGTGCGGCAGTGCGCGGCCTTGTTGGAGGGAGAGGTGGCGCGGATCATGGAGGTGTTTTGGCAGCCT
>NW_021702033.1:0-11391 GCF_005190385.1 Monodon monoceros
GAAAGAAAGAAAGAAAGAAAGAAAGAAAGAAAGAAAGAAAGAAAGAGAAAGAAAACTTCAGGTTAACCGTGAAAAACAAGATTTTTGTCAGAAAGTATATTTCAAATATAATGTTCCATAATAATGTATATACTACATATATGTAGTTTATTGTATTATAACACATTCTATATCATGTGTTAGAGTTGTTTAACACAGCATTGCTTTTTACTTCTATCCCAAAAATTATTCAAATGATTCAAATGAGTGAGTATGTCTTGCTAGTTCAAATATTCCAGCTTAAATATATTGGCAAGGAAAACAGCATTATAAACTTGACTACATGTGCACACACACACACACACACACACACACATATGCACACACAACCACACCTGTTGCTTTTACTTGAAAAAATAATTCCAACTTTAACAAATGTTTCTGTATTTAGCTAACAATTACATACTGCTTAACATGTCCCAGGCTCTATTGTAATAATTTTACAGATATTGACTCATTTAATCCTTATGTCAACCCTATGAGATAGGTATTATTTCCCCAAATTAATAGCGGATGAAATGAGGCATAAAGAGGTTAAATTATTTGCTCAGGTTCCCATGGCAAGAAAGTGGCAGAGCCAGGATTCAGAGCCCAGAAATCTCACTTCAGGTTCTTACTGTGGACAACCCTGGTAGGGAAATTCTCAGAGATATCTTTTTTCCAGTGGGTATTTAATCTGAATCTTAGCAGTTTATCTGCATATGCTCTATTGTGGCCTGTGCAAGTTTTCTTAAAGGCATGATGGACAGAGAGCACATGCCATCAATGATTGCTATTGGTCATTATTGTCCCAAGACTTTATTTTTCAGTGCAGCTCATGACTTCTTAATTGAACTAAAGAAACACATAGTTAAGAAGCTAAATTACTTTATTATTTTTAATTCTTTAGATTAAACAATTACATAAAGAAGAAAAGCTATTTTCCAGTATGATTTAGTTTTGTAAGCAGTCACTTGATTTAAACCACTATGGGTGTACCAAATGAGTATGTTTCTTTTCCACTATCAATATGCATGATTTGATTTCTTATTAGCTAAACCTGTAAGGAACGCTATTAGTGTTTCCATCATAGTGTTACCAAAGATATATTATCAATTAAGACTGAACAGTAAAAGGAGTAAATATGCTATAAAGTTGGATATAAAGCACAGGTATATGATTTTTATATATCTTTTTCCCTAATTTTTAATTTCAAATTCTCCCTCATTCAAAGAAAAAATATTAAAACCTACTGTTATTGTGGCAAAATGTACAATAATTTTGGTTGAAGATTATGCCGTTCTCAGACTGGTTTAGTGCAAGGTGGATATTAACTGCCAAATGCAAACTTTGACAACTCTCTCTCTGGAGAAGAAATATATTGAAAGAATTTATCGTCCCAGTTATATCTGTCCATACAGTTTTTGCTAAGCAAACTTTCCTGTTGTCAACAAACCTGAAAGTACCAGCTAAGTGATATTATGTATTTAAGCTCCTTTGGGGAATGCAAAGAAAGTGGAAAATGACATGGAGTATAGGCAGATTAATCCAGGACAACTGTGGATTCAGCTATTTACCAAGTTCTTTTTGAATGGGTAATCCATTATGCCAACATTCATTTTTTCTCATATTTACTCTGCACAAATTGTCCTGCCATCATTATCATGAAGAATTTGGAGATACAAATGGTTTGATGAACTTCTTTATTGGAGCCCACTTCTCACATTGTTAACCCACTTTACTTTCTATACTTGCTAAACTATTAAAGAGCACAACTTTTTTTACATTTCCAGAGCGTTCCACAAGCCATCTGCTTTTTCCTTACCAAAATGTGGAAATATAAATACTTCACTTCTTAGCTTTGCATGTAATTTTCTTCTTTTATTTAAAATCTCTGAGGACAAATGTGAATTTCATATCAGCTGCCAAATATTCAGACATCTTTTGAAACTGGGTGACATTTAGCAATAGTAGTTATATTTTTGAATTCTCATTCTGCTTCAGTTTAAAAAAAGGGAATCAGGTTAAAACATTAAATTTTTCCAAATCTTCCTTTAATCTTTAATGTGCAAAAAGAAGATGATATATTCAGGAAACTTTGTTATGAAAACTGAAGTAAAGGGAAGATAATTTCAGAGAATAATAAAACAAATATAATGAGATCTAGAGTTTTGGAAGTTGAAATACTTGGATCTCAATGGTTGTGTTAAATAGGAAATTGTTTCACCTATAATTGGTTAATGTGTTGATGTACAAATAACCATCATTTTCATTCAATGCATATGCATTTTTGACTATTGAGGAAAATATCTTTTTTCATTTAGTCACCCAATAAACATAAACCATTGAATGATCAAAAGTCATTTAATTAATTTCAGAAACATGAATTGCATGGATTCTGCAATTGAAGTATACAGACCGATAATTTCCATTGTGCAGGTAAGATGGTACCTGGTCTATTTAGAAACATGTCATACTTTGGATCTTATCTTTGTATGGGCTCCAAAATAATGCTCTTCAAGAGTACTTTACCCAAATATTTTGTTATATTTTTCCAGGTTATTGGGGAATTCTAGTAGCCCTATCATTTCTCTCCACTTTTAAAATGAAAATTTTAAATCTTATTTATCCCTTTGACCATTTGATCACTGAGTCATCTCCTGCCCCAAAACATGAATTTAATGAAGGATTTTGAGTTCCCCAAAGAGGTTTATCTGTTTTCAAGCAGTTCTTCATTCAGAGTGCAATTTGTGGTTATGAAATTTCTACTTTTCACCAGCTTGCCCCATCAGTGGATAAACTAATTTCCAACTTAATGGAAAGATTCATAATGGCTTAACTGTTTCACAGGCTAAAATTTAAGACTGAACTGATTTTAAATCTCATTTCTGGAGAAAGATGGTTATGACCTAAGAATTGTTTCCAAAACTATACCCAATTTTTAAAGGTGTGTATAACAGAGCTCATATTTGTTATATTTTCTTTATAGTTTCCTACTGGCACCGGGTGCTATCCTATGAATTGTCTTCTGTGGTTTCTGTTCTCAGAGATTGATGCTCCAGGGAGAATTCATATCTCATTGAATTAACATGAAGAATAGGCACTCTAAATTTTTATTGTGAATTTGTCCTATAATAATATGGAAATGATCATGGAATTTAAGACCAGTTCTTGCTCTTACACTTTTCTTTTCTTTAGGTCAACTTTAAATTGTCAAAAGTGATAGTTAACAATTATGCTTTTATTTTATGATAAGATGTCACTGGGAATGCTGTGCCAAGAAGTAACAATTTATTACCAAGAAAATATCTACAGAGTTACCAATATATATGTTATTTTTGAATTACAGTTTGAATCACTTTAAGGAAGTTGTTAGATGTTGATGCTAATTACACCTTGTGAAACTGAAGAGATGTGTCTCAGTGGGCTCTGAGGAGCTCCAGTTCTTTATGTCTCATGAAGAAAGAATTCAATGAGACTAAATGATAGATGAGAAGTGATTTATTAGAATAGGATGCTTGTGAGGTCTACAAGCAGATAGGCAAGAAGGTGCCACCCTGAAACTTAGTGGGCTACAGTTTTACAATCAAAGGAAAAGTGAGGAGGGGGAAAATACCACCTTCAACCTCATTCTTCAGTAGACGTCAAGCTTTCATCCTCAGTTCCTCCTCCACGTCAGGTGGGAGAGTTTTCTTGTCCCTACATGGTCAAACTGGGACTATCATGGCACAATGGAAATGAGCAAAAATGCAGTAACATATACTAAAATATGGTAAATCATTTCAGGTTTTAGTATAATGTTACCTTTTTCTTGTATTTTTGTTTTTAGTGCAAGCAGAGGAGCATGTCCTAGGAATCACTGACTTACTGACCTCACTGGGCAGCATATGGGTCTTGCTCCACCATTGCTTTATTATTTTGGGGCATGCCTCATGCTTCTGTTGCATGGTTTTGATGTTAAGCAAGCCTGCTTGGTTTTGTTGTTAGGAGAGCCTGCTTTCTTGAGTCTCATTAACTTACAGGGGTCTCCCATAATTTTTTTTTTTTAACTTACGATCCCTTAGAAGGAATAACTATTTAATCACCTACTTTATGCCTTTACTCTGGCACTATCACTTAGAGAAAGACCAAAAACCAACCTCACTTTAAAATAATTAAACAATTCCAGTTATGATAATTAAATATGTTATAGTCTTTTTTTTAAAGATTTTATAACTTGACAGATTATAATATCAAGTCATGCATTAACTATTTAAGTGCTGTCAGAGTATGATCTATCAAATGATGTCCATTTCAAGAATACAGGAAACAAGGTATAGATATATATTCTTGGGGCACATATTAAGCCATCAGAGTTTATTTGAATATGTAGGTGGGGAGGAGGGTGTATTACTTCAGTAAGTGCAAAACTTGCTTTAATTTTCCTCTTAGCAAATTCTAACTTTCAGGTAAATTAAAAAAAATAAAAACTGTAACTTAAATATAGTTGAAGATGATACAATAGCTAGATACAATAGTATAGCTATTTATAACTCTTTTGTGACTCTATTTTTACTCCAGTTGTGATTTAATGAAACCTACTTGACTCTTGCCTTTGCCACTTACATCTGAATGACTTAGACCAAATTTCTTAATATTATCTACCTCAATCACATGATCTGGAAACTAAGGATCACAATGCTTAATTGGTTTATAGGTATTGAAAGAAGAACTGTGTGTGAAACTAGCTTAGATATGTACTCAGTAAAGTTATAAAGTTTGGTTGAGTTAACATAACTCAGGCCAGAAATTTTTCTTTGCTTTTTCTCTTACACTATGACCTAACAGTCTAAAATATGGTTTTATGAAAGCAAGCACAAACAACAATAACAAAAAAACTAGTGTTATTTGAAATAATGATATAATACAACAAAAGAGGCAAAGAAAAAAAGAATCTTAATTCTCATTTACTAAAAAATAAATTAAGTGATTTTACTTCTAAGGTTGACTTAAAACTACTTTTATAGATAAAATCAAAGTATAAACAATATTATAAGAGGTATATGAACAAATATAGTGTGTTTTAAATATATCCTCAAGGAAGGGATCAAGTCAATACCAGTAGAGTTTTGAAGGCTTCCCAATGGAGATAACACTTGTGCTGGGCTTTGAAATATGAATACACTTTTAAATATTGGAGGAGATAAGTGTATTCTATACAGAGGGAAAAGCATGAACAAAGTTATGGAGCTACATGAATGGGCATGTCACATTCAAAAAGTAGGACATAATGTATAATCCTTAGGTTTGAGGGGATAGAATGACAGACAACAAAAACAACCAAGTAAATAAAATGTCGGTATTCGCACACACCAATATAATACATATGTACAAAAACAATCAAAAGAACACCCAAGAGTTAATTCAATCAATTATTATTGTCTTATAATGAATTAAATCACAATTCATATTTGCTCATTTAATAGAGTAAAAGGATTATTATCTATCATTATCAATCTCTGGGGGGATAAAAACACAAATTGACCTATGAGAAACAGCACTCATTATTGTAAATAATTAACGTTTAAGACTTCTGGTGGGATTACAGTCTGATTCCTCACTTATTATATTTGAATAAATGATCTGCAAACATAACAAATTATGCCACTGCGTATACTGAATAGCATCCCTTTTTTAAAAAATTAATTACTTAATTAATTTATTTATTTTTGGCTGTGTTGGGTCTTTTTTTTTTTTACATCTTTATTGGAGTATAATTGCTTTACAATGGTATGTTACTTTCTCCTTTATAACAAAGTGAATCAGTTATACATATACATATGATCCCATATCTCTTCCCTTTTGCATCTCCCTCCCTCCCACCCTCCCTATCCCTCCCCCCTAGGTGGTCACAAAGCAACGAGCTGATCTCCCTGTGCTATGTGGCTACTTCCCACTAGCTATCTATTTTACCTTTGGTAGTGTATATATGTACATGCCACTCTCTTGCTTTGTCACAGCTTACCCTTCCCCCTCCCCATAACCTCAAGTCCATTCCCTAGTAGGTCTGTGTCTTTATTCCTGTCTTACACCTAGGTTCTTCATGACATTTTTTTTTTCTTAAATTCCATATATATGTGTAAGCATACGGTGTTTGTGTTTCTCTTTCTGACTTACTTCACTCTGTATGACAGACTCCAGGTCCATCTACCTCATTACAAATAGCTCAATTTCATTTCTTTTTATGGCTGAGTAATATTCCATTGTATATATGTGCCACATCTTTATCCATTCATCCGATGATGGACACTTAGGTTGTTTCCATCTCCTGGCTATTGTAGATAGAGCTGCAATGAATATTTTGGTACATGACTCTTTTTGAATTATGTTTTTTTCAGGGTATATGTCCAATAGTGGGATTGCTGGGTCATATGGCAGTTCTATTTCTAGTTTTTTAAGGAACCTCCATACTGTTCTCCATAGTGGCTGAACCAATTCACATTCCCACCAGCAGTGCAAGAGTGTTCCCTTTTCTCCACACCCTCTCCAGCATTTACTGTTTCTAGATTTTTTGATGATGGCTATTCTGACCAGTGTGAGATGATATCTCATTGTAGTTTTGAGTTCCATTTGTCTAATGATTAATGATGTTGAGCATTCTATCATGTGTTTGCTGGCAATCTGTATATATTCTATGGAGAAATGTCTATTCAAGTCTTCTACCCATTTTTTGATTGGGTTGTTTGTTTTTTTGATACTGAGCTGCATGAGCTGCTTATATGTTTTGGAGATTACTCCTTTGTCACTTGCTTCATTTGCACATATTTTCTCCTATTCGGAGGGTTGTCTTTTGGTCTTGTTTACAGTTTTCTTTGCTGTGCAAAAGCTTTGAAGTTTCATTAGGTTCCATTTATTTGTTTTTGTTTTTATTTCCATTTCTCTAGGATGTGGGTCAAAAAGGATCTTGCTGTGATTTATGTCATAGAGTGTTCTGCCTATGGTTTCCTCTAAGAGTTTGATAGTTTGTGGCCTTACATTTAGGTCTTTAATCCATTTTGAGTTTATGGTGTTAGGGAGTGATCTAATCTCATACTTTTACATGTGCCTGTACAGTTTTCCAAGCACCACTTAGTGAAGAGGCTGTCCTCTCTCCACTGTACATTCCTGCCTCCTTTATCAAAGATAAGGTGACCATATGTGTGTGGGCTTATCTCTAGGTTTTCTATCCTGTTCCATTGATCTATATTACTGTGTTTGTGCCAGTACCATACTGTCTTGATTACTGTAGCTTTGTAGTATAGTCTGAAGTCATGGAGTCTGATTCCTCCAGCTCCATTTTTTCTTTCTCAAGATTGCTTTGGCTACTCAGGGTCTTTTGTGTTTCCATACAAATTGCGATTTTTTTTGTTCTAGTTCTGTGAAAAATGCCAGTGATAGTTTGATAGGGATTGCATTGAATCTATAGTTTGCTTTGGGTAGTAGAGTCATTTTCACAATGTTGATTCTTCCAATCCAAGAACATGGTATATCTCTCCATCTATTTGTATCATTTTTAATTTCTTTCATCAGTGTATTATAATTTTCTGCATACAGGTCTTTTGTCTCCATAGGTAGGTTTATTCCTAGATATATTATTCTTTTTGTTGCAGTGGTAAATGGGAGTGTTTTCTTGATTTCAATTTCAGATTTTTCATCATTAGCATATAAGAATGCAAGAGATTTCTGTGCATTAATTTTGTATCCTGCTACTTTACCAAATTCACTGATTAGCTCTAGTAGTTTTCTGTTAGCATCTTTAGGATTCTCTATATCATGTCATCTGCAAACAGTGACAACTTTACTCTTTTCTGATTTGAATTCCTTTTATTTCCTTTTCTTCTCTGATTGCTGTGGCTAAAACTTCCAAAACTATGTTGTATAAGAGTGTTGAGAGTGGGCAACCTTGTCTTGTTCCTGATCTTAGTGGAAATGGTTTCAGTTTTTCACCATTGAGGACGATGTTGGCTGTGAGTTTGTCATATATGGCCTTTATTATATTGAGGAAAGTTCCCTCTATGCTTACTATCTGGAGGATTTTTATCATAAATGGGTGGTGAATTTTGTCGAAAGATTTCTCTGCATCTGTTGAGTTGATCATATGGTTTTTCTCCTTCAATTTGTTAATATGGTGTATCACGTTGATTGATTTGTGTGTTTGAAGAATCCTTACATTCCTGGGATAAACCCCCCTTGATCATGGTGTATGATCCTTTTAATTTGCTCTTGGATTCTGTTAGCTAGTATTTTTTTGAGGATGTTTGCATCTATGTTCATCAGTGATATTGGCCTGTACTTTTCTTTCTTTTTGAAATCTTTGTCTGGTTTTGGAATCAGGGTGATGGTGGCCTCGTAGAATGAGTTTGGGATTGTTCATCCCTCTGCTATATTTTGGAAGAGTTTGAGAAGGATAGGTGTTAGCTCTTCTCTAAATGTTGGATAGAATTCGCCTGTGAAGCCATCTGGTCCTGGACTTTTGTTTGTTGGAAGACTTTTAATCACAGTTTCAATTTCAGTGCTTGTGATTGGTCTGTTCATATTTTCTATTTCTTCCTGGTTAAGTCTCGGCAGGTTGTGCATTTCTAAGAATTTTTCCATTTCTTCCAGATTGTCCATTTTATTGGCATAGTGTTGCTTATAGTTATCTCTCATGATCTTTTGTATTTCTGCAGTGTCCATTGTTATTTCTCCTTTTTCATTTCTAATTCTATTGATTTGAGTCTTCTCCCTTTTTCTCTTGATGAGTCTGGCTAATGGTTCATCAATTTTGTTTATCTTCTCAAAGAAACAGCTTTTAGTTTTATTGATCTTTGCTCTGGTTTCCTTCATCTCTTTTTCATTTATTTCTGATCTGATCTTTATGATTTCTTTCCTTCTGCTAACTTTGTGATATTTTTGTTCTACTTTCTCTAATTGCTTTAAGTGCAAGGTTAGGTTGTTTATTCGAGATGTTTCCTGTTTCTTAAGGTAGTGTTGTATTGCTATAAACTTCCCTCTTAGGATGGCTTTTGCTGCATCCCATAGGTTTTGGGTTGTCGTGTCTCCATTGTCATTTGTTTCTAGGTATTTTTTGATTTCCTCTTTGATTTCTTCACTGACCACTTAGTCAGTAAGTAGTGTATTGTTTAGCCTCCATGTGTTTGTATTTTTTACAGATCTTTTCCTATAATTGATATCTAGTCTCATAGTGTTGTGGTTGGAAAAGATACTTGATACAATTTCGGTTTTCTTAAATTTACCAAGGCTTGATTTGCGACCCAAGATAGGATCTATCCTGGAGAATGTTCCATGAGCACTTGAGAAAAAATGTGTATTCTGTTGTTTTTGGATGGAATGTCCTATAAATATCAATTAAGTCCGTCTTGTTTAATGTATCATTTAAAGCTTGTGTTTCCTTATTTATTTTCATTTTGGATGCTCTGTCCATTGGTGAAAGTGGGGTGTTAAAATCCCCTACTATGAATGTGTTACTGTCAATTTCCCCTTTTATTGCTGTTAGTATTTGCCTTATGTATAGTGGTGCTCCTATGTTAGGTGCATAAATATTTACAATTGTTATATCTTCTTCTTGGTTCAATCCCTTGATCATTATGTAGTGTCCTTCTTTGTCTCTTGAAATAGTCTTTATTTTAAAGCCTATTTTGTCTGATATGAGAATTGCTACTCCAGCTTTCTTTTGGTTTCCATTTGCATGGAATATCTTTTTCCATCCCCTCACTTTCAGTCTGTATGTGTCTCTAGGTCTGAAGTAGGTCTCTTGTAGACAGCATATATATGGGTCTTGATTTTGTATCCATTCAGCCAGTCTGTGTCTTTTGGTGGGAGTATTTAATCCATTTAAAGTTAAGGTAATTATCGATATGTATGTTCCTATTCCCATTTTCTTAATTGTTTTGGGTTTGTGATTATAGGTCTTTTCCTTCTCTTGTGTTTCCTGCCTAGAGAATTTCCTTTAGCATTTGTTGTAAAGCTGGTTTTGCGGTGCTGAACTCTCTCCGCTTTTGCTTGTCTATAAAGGTTTTAATTTCTCCATCAAATCTGAATGAGTCCTTGCTGGGTAGAGTAATCTTGGTTGTAGGTTTTTCTCCTTCATCACTTTCAGTATGTCCTGCCAGTCCCTTCTGGCTTGCAGAGATTCTGCTGAAAAATCAGCTGTTAACCTTATGGGGATTCCCTTGTGTGTTGTTTGTTGATTTTCCCTTGCTGCTTTTAATACATTTTCTTTGTATTTAATTTTTGACAGTTTGATTAATATGTGTCTTGGTGTGTTTCTCCTTACATTTATCCTGTATGGGACTCTCTGTGCTTCCTGGGCTTGATTAACTATTTCCTTTCCCATATTAGGGAAGTTTTCAACTATAATCTCTTCAAATATTTTCTCAGTCCCTTTCTTTTTCTCTTCTTCTGGAACCCCTATAATTCGAATGTTGGTGCTTTTAATGTTGTCCCAGAGGTCTCTGAGACTGTCCTCAGTTCTTTTCATTCTTTTTTCTTTATTCTGCTCTGCAGTAGTTATTTCCACTATTTTACCTTCCAGGTCACTTATCTGTTCTTCTGCCTCAGTTATTCTGCTATTGATCCCTTCTAGAGTATTTTTAATTTCATTTATTTTGTTGTTTGTTTCATCTTTACTTCTTCTAGGTCCTTGTTAAATGTTTCTTGCATTTTCTCTATTCTATTTCCAGGATTTTGGATCATCTTTACTATCATTATTTTGAATTTTTTTCAGGTAGATTGCCTATTTCCTCTTCATTTGTTTGATCTGGTGGTTTTTATCTTTCTCCTTTATCTGCTGTGTGTTTTTCTGTCTTCTCATTTTGCTTATCTTACTGTCTTTGGGGTCTCCTTTTTGCAGACTGCAGGTTCATAGTTCCCATTGTTTCTGGTGTCTGTCCACAGTGCCTATGGTTGGTTTAGTGGGTTGTGTAGGCTTCCTCGTGGAGGGGACTAGTGCCTGTGCTCTGGTGAATGAGGCTGGATCTTGTCTTTCTGGTGGGCAGGTCCAGGTCTGGTGGTGTGATTTTAGGCAGCGTCTCTGCTAATGGGTGGGGTTGTTTTCCTGTCTTGCTAGTTTTTTGGCATAGGGTGTCTAGCACTGTAGCTTGCTGGCCATTGAATGCAGCTGGGTGTTGGTGTTGAGATGGAGATCTCTGGGAGATATTCACCATTTGATATTATGTGGAGCTGGGAGGTCTCTTGTGGGCCAGTGTCCTGAATTTGGCTCTCCCATCTCAGAGGCAAAGCACTGACTCCTGGCTGCAGCACCAAGAGCCTTTCATCCAAAAGGCTCAGAATAAAAGGAAGAAAAAGTAGAAAGAAAGAAAGAAAGAAAGAAAGAAAGAAAGAAAGAAAGAAAGA
>NW_021702034.1:0-1144 GCF_005190385.1 Monodon monoceros
TCATATGTAACTCCTCTGGAGTTGTTACAAGTGGCCATATTTCATTGATTTCCAGGCTGAGTCATATTCCACTCTACATAAGCACCACATCTGTATCCATTTTTTCCCTCCAGAGACATTTAAGTTATACCCTAGTCGAGGATCTTTTAAACAGTGAGGCGGTATACACTGAGGTGCCTGTGTCCTCTCGATTTTTGTTTTTCCCAAGATATACGTCCATGAGTGGAAGTTCCCTGTGCTCTGTAGCTCATTTTTTAGATGCTTTAGTAAACACAATACACTTCTCCAGAGTGACCGTTGGCAATATATATTTCCAGTATAAGCCTCACAGGGCTCCCTTTTCTCCTTGCCCTGTCCTGCATTTCTGGTGTTTACACTTTATGAGGAAGGCTCTTCTGACTGATGCGAAGTGATATGTTTTGTAGTATTGATTTCCAGTGCCCACATGTTTGGTTGGCTAAAAAGGTGTATGCCCTTTTCTTGAATATATACAGAAAAAGACGCATACACCCTTTTTGGCCAACTGCAATGTTGGCAATGTTCAGCCCCTTTTCTTGTGCTTAATGGCGAGTCCTTTCTACCTCTTCCAATCCCTTTCCTGCCATTCTCCGTTGCTTACACGTCCTTTTCTCTGACTTTCCTCAGGACATTTTTCAGTGATATATATTTTCAACTCTGCAGTTTCGTGAATTTTAGTGCCACTGAGCTCCATTTTTCAACTTGTGTTTATGAGAACTGGCCACAAAGCAGCGGGATTTCCTCAAGCCCTATTCTGTTTCCATGGGCAACCCTAGTCTTTGGTCAATTCGTCTTCCTGATTGGAAATTAGAGTGACATGTGCCTGTCCGAACACTTAGGACTTGTCTCTCATTGTTCCTCCTCCTTCTGCTTCATCCTCTAGACAAATTCCAAACTGTATGCAACAGGATGTTGACAGTGCTGACATCTCCAAGTGGGGAGACTGTTAGTAAAGACGCTGGAGGGGTGAACCCGAGCACCAGGAGATGAGATGCCTTTTCCAAACTCTTCCCGATCAGACGGTATACCATCCTCTGGGTGTGACAGGCATGCTTTAGCTGTAGGAAGGGTCCCATTCATGTGAGGAGAACACCAGGGCTTTTTCAAAATCAGTGTCTCTCCGCAA
>NW_021702035.1:0-1016 GCF_005190385.1 Monodon monoceros
CCCTTGGGCCTCGTGCTAGCTTCGCCAGACCCAGCAGCCTATGTACCGCTCAGTTGACCCCACCCTCGACCTTTGCCCCCTACAGAAAACTCCCCCTTCTCTGATCTCCAGTGTCCCTGTCCCCCACTAACACTATCCCAAAGCCAAGACCCTCAAATTTTCCAGGATGTGGTTCCAATATCCCCAGGCACCTTTCCACCCTATTTCCGGGACCTGCACTCCTGCCAAAGCCACTCTTGTAATTTTAAGGGTGTGGGTCCTTAGCTTTGGGGATATTAGCTCACCCCACCCCTGATGGGGTGTTGCCAGTGTCTAGGAAGAACCCAACCTTGGTGTCTTTTCCTTTGCCACCCTCTAAGTGAAGAATCCCCCACTCTTTTTCACTGAAATCCCCAAAAAACTATGCCTTGAAATATCCAGACTGTCGCCAATCAGCAAGAAGAGGTTCCCAGACCCTGTCTCTGGACGATACCGCTCTTTACCAAGTCACCCCCATTTCTAGTGGCACAGCATTCCAGCTGCTGAGCCCCTTTCCTCACCTTGTTACCATCCACTCCTTTTGAAGTCACCTCCAAATCCGCCCTTCCTAGTGGTTACACCAGGTGGTTGTCTGGAGGGCCCTCTGTCACCTCGGAATAAGGAGCATAGGTTTTTGGCTTTTTTGTTTTTTTCTGGCAGCCCCTAATTTCCTCGCGGACAGCTGGTGCTGTTTAGATCCCACGCCCTCCAATCCAACCAGCCCCCCGAGAGAGGAGTGCACCCACGTTGTCACGGGTCCCCAAATGTGAACAGACCCGCTGTAAGTCAGAGCGCATCAGAGCTTTCTGCGACAGGGCTTCCTTGTCCTCCCCGGGACTGCCTATAGCACCCCCTCTTCCTTCCCCGACGCCCCTCAACCTGTCCTGTCTTGTCGATCCGGGGTCGGCTGGCGCTGGCTCCGGTTCCAGGCTCCTCCCTCCCTGTACCCCGCAAGCGGAGCTTCCCCCCACGCCCGGCTAGGCGTCCCGGACCCCAGG
>NW_021702036.1:0-9884 GCF_005190385.1 Monodon monoceros
TAGAACCTCGCCACCTCCTCGTTGGGGTTGCCCTGGGCCGGGTCGAACCACATCTGGATGCAGCGGCCGCTGCCCCGACCATAGTTGCTGACTTTGTAGGAGTGACTCCAGATTTCATTGCACAGAGCAGCAGGCGTGGGGAAGTAGAAGTCAAAGCGGTGGCAGGCAGCTCTCACTGGGCACTGGTTATACCCTGTGGGGAGGATGGAAGACCTGTAGCCACTGGGTCCAGAACCGTCTCTTGTTCCACCAGCCCCACAGCCTCAAATCTCCATATACTCATTCCACACACCCCCTCCACCTCCAAACCCCTCCCTCCCCCCGCCCCCACCCCCACCCAGTCCCTCACCTGAGGTCCAGTTCCAGCCCTTATGCCAGTTGGTCTTGCAGGTGTAGGAGGTACGGCAGTCTTCCCACCAGATCTGACAGTCCTCTTTGCAGAGGGGCACGTTCAGGAACCGTTCTTTGCGCCAGCTGTGGTTCACCTGGGGGGAGCGGGGGGAGGGAGGGCTCCAGTCAGCCAGGGATCTCAGCTGCTACAGCCTTGATGGGGTCCAGGGCTGGGGGAGGGGGCGGTGCCTCTACTGTTACCAAACTCCGGTTCCGCTGTTCTCTGCTCAAAAGCCCATAATCGAGAGGCGAGAGGCCAGTGTCAGTAGAAAGGAAAGTTGCTTTAATCAGAAAAGCCGGCAATCTGGGGAAAAGGTGAACTCATGTCCCGAGACCAACTCCGAAGATTCTGCTCAGCCATGACAGTTTTTAAAGGGAAAAAGGGGAAAGAATCTCAGTGAATCATCAAGGCAGGAGGTTGGATTCTGCATCATTCTCCATTGTGTGCAGACTGGCTGACTCTCTCTTCAGATATTATCTTGCCCAAGTGATCTGCCTGCAGGATTGCTAAGGGAGCTGTTGGAGGTAGAGAGCTAGTCATTTTTTAACTACTTAATTCTTCATTCTTACTTCTTTTAATCTAGGAAAAGAACCAACAGGTTAGGCAAGGCATAGTGTCTATTCAGGAGAGCATAAGTCAGGAGTTTGGTTAAATTGCCTGGTGATCTCATTCCTATAATTAGGCTCCTTTAAGGTTAGAGGGGAACAGAAATGGGCAAACAGGAAAGGGGCAAAAGAGCTGCGTTCACTACCACCCTCAGTCCAGAGTTCCTGGGCCACGCCCTCCCTGCAAGTGGCCGGTGGGCCCTGCCCTCTGCTGAGGTTCATGTCTGTGGGGATGGTGCCCATACCTCCTGGATCCAGGGCCCCAGGTTAGGCGAGCACTCGTAGAGGCAGGTGTCCTGAATGAAGTGGTGCTTGCAGGCGGGCTTCATCTTGCCACAGTGGTCCCAGTTGAATCTGTACAGGTAGGAAATATCCTTATGGGCTTCTTGGCTGGTATTGACGGAGCAGCAGGCGTTCTTTTTCCAGGGACTGCACTGGGAGGGGAAGACACGGGACTAAGTTCTTGACTCACCATGGCCATCTCCTCCAGATTCTGGTTCCTCTGCCTCGGGTAGGTCACCCAGAGGAACCGTCGCTGGGGAGGCTGCCTCTAAGCCTGGCCTTGAGGAGCCCTCATTGTGGGGTAGAGGCAATAATACTGACTTTTAACTCTCATACCCAGCATAACCAGAATATTCACATGCATAGCCTCTCCCCTTTTAGTCCTTGATTCCCCAACACAGTCTTCAGGGAAACACTTGCTACTGGGGGGCCTTCTTTGGGGTAGAAGGCTTTCCAAGACTGTGGAATCCCAGGAGGGAGCCTTACCCAGAGATGCAGTCATCACAACATTCATTAATTCAAGTCTTTATTGAGCTCCTACTTATTCTAACCCAGGCATTTTTCTAGAAACTGGGAACACAAGGAAAACTTATCACTGGATAATTGCTTTGGGAAAAAACAAAGCGGGAGAGGAATGGGAAATTGTTTTCTATAAGGGTAAGATTAAGCCTCTTTCAGGAGGTGAGAAAGACCTGGAGGTAAGGAAGCAAGTTAAATAAACTGCAACCCCAGAATAGTTCTAATTACAGAAATACTCAGTACATTCTTATTGAATGAATGAAAACCCATGGCCTAGAATTTAGTATAAAAGCACAATATTAAGATGTGCACTTTAAAAAATATATAGGCTGAAGGGGCTTCCCTGGTGGCACAGTGGTTGAGAGTCCGCCTGCCGATGCAGGGGACACGGGTTCATGCCCCGGTCCGGGAAGATCCCACATGCCGCGGAGCAGCTAGGCCCGTGAGCCATGGCCGCTGAGCCTGCGCGTCCGGAGCCTGTGCTCCGCAACGGGAGAGGCCACAACAGTGAGAGGCCCGCGTACAGCAAAAAAAAAAAAAAATTAAAAAAATAAAAAATAAAATAAAAAATATATAGGTTGAAGAGGGTAAAGTCAAGGCTGCTGGAAGTATCCAAGTAGTACCACCATTTGTCAGGCTGCACTGGCAGCTAGGGGCTCAATGATGCAAAACAAGCACAAACAGCGGACTGTGACCATTATCTGCTGATGAGATAAATATGAACATTTACATATTGAAATGCATAGTTCAAGTGACTTGCCTTTTGGTTTTTTCTTTACAGCTATGACATCACATTGACTTTTTTTTTTTTTAAACTTTTAGATAGGTTCAGGAGATTGAAGGGATTGTGGCAAAGTCATTGTCATAGGAAGGAGACCTCAGGTCCAATAGGGTTGACAGCCCCAGAGGACATGTTTGTCTCGCACCCAGCCTCACTGTGAGAGACCCTCTTTTCCTGAGCTGTTTGGGGCTGGCAGAAAAGAAGCCGCCACATGCAGTGTGCTCTTTCTCCTCTCAGATCCTTGGAGGGGTTAGCCCCAGTCTAAACTCAGAAATCAAAATCAACCCCCCAGACAGGTCTCTCCAGGCTCTTCTCCAGGCCTGCTTCCTGATTTTAGTAACACGGAAACCCAACAACCAAGAAGCTGAGCTCTTGGAATTGCCTGACAACACTGGGCACACAGTATGTGTTAAAATGTCGCCCATAAACCAGTGCAAACTGAAGACCTGCTCAGGCGGCCTCCCTGCCTCCACCAAGGAGGCAGGCAGACGTTCCCTGAGGCAGCTCTTCCCCAACCCAGACCACTTCTCGGCCCACCTGCTCATGTAGCTTGTCCTCGGGACCTGGCTTTTCCTTATGGTGCTTGGCATTCATGCAGACATTGAGAAGCTCAGTCCTGGGCCGGGCTGTCCATACGGCAGCCACCCCTACCAAAAGGAACAGTAGCCACGTTGTCTTCCAGGCCATGCTTGTCCCTGAAGAAATAACTGTGGTCAAAGGCAGCAAGGAATGTGAGAATGCGGGAATGCAGAGGTGGGTCCTCAAGGTGTTAATAACAGTCTTAGGTGGGTGGAGCCTAGGGCGGATCACACTGACACCCTAGTCTTGCCAGCCTCAGGGAGGGTTGGGTCTGGGACAGTACCTGGCTGGGATCTCCCTGGCTTCTTTACAAGGTCATGAGGATCAAGCGCAACTAAGGGATGGAGTTTGGGCAAAATGCAGAAATAGCCAGGAGATTGCCATAGGTTCCCAATCCCTTGCTCGAAATCCTTGGAGGCAAATGTTTCAGAGCTCAAAACTTTTCAGATTTTGTTGACTGAAAAAAATGTACAATGTAAGAGCTCTGAGTTGAGTTTACTCAGTGTCTATAGCCCAGGAGACTGCTCTGCAAAACTGTTCTGAAGAGGTGAAGGGGGAGATCAGTACATATGTGATTTCGGCCAAGGGGTTCGTGCAGTCAAGCACACATCTCGGGAGAAGGTTGCTGCTAGTCGCAAGGAACAGATATCTTAGTTAATGGTTTTAGTGCTTTTCTAGATATGAGAAGATGCAAGAATTGGTGTTCATAAAATTTTTTCCTAAAAATATCTAACCATCCGAAAGGCCTGTTCTGCCAATTTTCCCAGAGCACAGAGTACCTTGTTCCTGATCTCCACCCTGAATTTCTTTTAGTGTGTGTTAAGGGTCAGCAATTGCAGTCACTAATGACTTAATCCTTATAGAACCTGGGTGGCAGTGACATTCTTTAGTTGGCAATTTTATCAAAGGTAATACAAAATAAGATAATACAATTTACAGGCAGTCAATGATCAAGCACACATTCTGTGGGGAAGAAAATAGGTATACTGGTGGAATAAGTAAAAACTATAATAACCTCACATTAATTTTCAGGTCAGATTTTTTTTTTTAATTTATTTATTTTATTTATTTATTTTTGGCTACTTTGGTTCTTTGTTGCTGTACGCGGCTTTCTCTAGTTGCGGAGAGCGGGGGCTGCTCCTCGCTGTGGTACGTGGGCTTCTCATTGCGGTGGCCTCCCCTGTTGCGGAGCACGGGCTCCAGGCGCGCGGGCTCAGCAGTTGTGGCTCGCGGGCTCCAGAGCACAGGCTCAGCAGCTGTGGCGCACAGGCCTAGCTGCCCTGTGGCATGTGGGATCTTCCTGGACCAGGGCTCGAACTCGTGTCCCCTGCACCGGCAGGCAGATTCTCAACCACTGCGCCACCAGGGAAGCCCTCAGGTCAGATTTTGACACCAAATGACTTTGTGTAAAAGTTTATCTTAGTTTTGGAACTCCAGATGCAGATCAATGTTTAAAAAAAAAAAAAAAAAAAAGCCCTGCTTCCAGCCTCATTATTTGGCCTCTCCCAGAGACCCTGTGACCTGGAGGATGTCACAGGGCAGAGGCTTGGGGGTGGACATGGGCAGCCAAACAGCCCACCACCCCTGGGGCCTAGGGAGGCTCCTGAACCCCTGCTACAGAGCTGGCCTCTCCTTGGCCTTCATAGCATCTCAATCCCCTGACCTCTGATGCTGAGCTTTGGGAGGTGCCTGTTCCCTCATGCCGCTGGTCATCAGGTGCCTGGTTCTCCTAAAACACTCAGAATTCATTTCTTACAGCTCCTAAAGCTTATGCATCCTCCCTGCTCACAAAGTTGCCTCGCCACCACATTGCCCCCATCTTCTGCAAAACCCCAGCATCTTGCCTGGGCCTCCTGGATGGGGCCTGAACTGGGTGGACTCCAGGCTGACTCTGCCCAGCAGGGCTCGGGGGAAACCTGGGATTATATTCCCATCTAGCTCTCCTCACTTCACACCCTTCCACAATCCATTATCCTGCTACACTGTTTATTCCAGTGTTCATTCATTTGCTAATTCATTCATTCCAGGACCCAATCATCTCTCCATTGATCCCATCACTCCCTGATCTCCAAGAGCACAGGACAAATCTGTACTCTTGGAAATGCCAGGTGATTCAGGATCAGGCTCCTTTGGGGAAACAAAGTCTAGCAGTTTAGAGCACAGGATTCCAGATCCGCCTGTCCATGATCCCAGCTCTCACACTCCCCCTCCTGCTTGACCTTGGGAGAAAATAACTCACATTATCTTGAGGCTTAGTTTCCTCACCTGAGGATTAAATGTAGGGGGGAAAACCCTAAGAAATACTAGCCAGCTGGGCACGGATTGAGGAATCAGTTGGGCATGGGTTGAGGAACGTGTCCCAAGTCACACAGTAGGGACCACCCAAGTCCAACTCAGGACCCTCAAGTCCAGAGCTCCTTCAGCTTTTGTCCCCTGCTCTTTCCCTGTGCTGAGGCTCCCATAGGGGTAACTGACACAGAGTATTGGGGGAGTACTGGGAAGGCTGAGAAAACCGTTTCCTCAGGTCCTGCTGGATCCCACTCAGTCAGTCGGTGGTTTTTCTTGCTGTGGCTGCTTTCTAGAGCCAGAGCTCTCTTCCCCTCCATGCCACCTACATCACCCTGCAAGCCCCTCCCCCCTCCTAGTCTCAGCTTCAGCTCTGGGTCCAGCTGAGACCCCACCGCCACCACCAATCACCATCCTCAACACCGCCACCCCTACCCCCAGGGTCCCAGACTTGAAGCTCTGAGAACTCAGTGCTGTGCTGAAAGGCAAGAGTCCTGGGTTCTGCTAACTTGTAGTTTAACCTTGGGCAGGCCCTGTCTCTGCTTCTGGATTCTCTGCCTTTCGGCAGTGGATCCTCCCAGTTCAAATCCTTTAATACTTGCTGGGAGTGCCCTAGGGTGTGTTGCTCTGAGAGGGGGTGCAGAGTGGCATACCTGGGAGAAGAGGTGGCCCTCGGTCTGGCTCAGGCTTCTGCTCTGCTCTGCTGTCCCCTTGCCTCACTCTAGGGGACAGAAGGAGCTTAGTGGCCTAGGAGACGGGCAGTGGGAATGTGGCCCAGGAGAGGTGCTTAGGATAGGGCGAAGGCCACCCAGGAGTTAATTATTGCACGTGGGCTCCAGCAAGGCCTCCAAGGAACGGTGATGGGTGGGAGGGACTGGATTAATAGTGCAGGCCTAAGGCCAGTCCCCAGGCCCCACTTATTCCATTTTCTCCCCTAAACTCAGGTCTGAGAAAACCTTCCAGCCTGAGTTGCTGGGATCCTTTAAAGAAATCTGCTCCACTTCTAACACCCTCATCCTGTTATACCGATAAAGAGAATGAGACCCAGAGAATCAGGACAGAGCTCATTGCAGGGCAAGGGCTGGAGCTCGGGCTTCCCAGCTCCCAGGCAGCTGTAGAGAGTATGGAGCTCCCATATCCCCAACTTACAGAGCCACCAACTCTTCAACCTCAGCAGCCTCAGGCATCGCCCACCTACAGCTATAAAATCACAGATGTTCAGATTACCAGAGCCTCAGTTGTTCCAAGGCTCCAGCTCCCCTCCCTTCCCCCCACTCCCCTACCCACTCACACACAAGTCTCTTTTCTCCAGCAGCTAAGAGTCTGCTCTAATGTAGACTCCTCCCACCACTCCTACCCTAGCCAGGGACAGAAGCCTTTCTTTTTTCACCCTCTGAGGCCAGGCTGGTACCACTGGTGGGGAAAGGGAAGAGGGGAGGAGCAAATTTGGGCCGGAGTGAACACTGAGCTCTGTTTTGTCGAGGTGCCTGTGTGCAACACGGCGGGGAGGTGGTGGTAGAGGTGAAAGCCCGGGGAAGGGTCCAGGTTGGATGTGGGAGCCATCAGCCTATGATGGCAGCAGAAGTTTAAGGAACATGGGGCCTCACTATCCCTGGAAAGGCCACAGGTCTGAGCCCATGGAGCAGGGGGCGGGGCTGGGAGCCAGAGGAGGCAGCTGGATCACTGCAGGAGAATCAGCCAGGAAGGAAAGCCCTAAAGAGCCTGCAAAGAAATTGACTCCAGTGGGGGGGAGGGTGGAGAAATCAACTCCCAGGAGACCCCCAGCTTGTGCCCTGCTTTCCCTCTCCCTCGGAGTGAGCCATACTTGACTCCTGTGATAACTTGAGAGGGTTAAGCCCTCTGAAGACCTGAGCAGGTAGAGGGCTGCTAGAACCCCCAGACCTCCCTCCTGGCTTTACAAGCCCAGCTCAGCCTTCTCCTAATTGGATCATGACCAGGTGTCTAGGAATGCCCAAAAGCATTCCTCTAGATGCTCTTCTAGATGGGACTTACCCCTGTCCCCCATCCTCCACCCCTGCGCCAGGAACTGATCATAAACTGGGCTTTATAGTTCCTCCACTGCAGGAGTGATGTTTGGCCTCCGAGACCTCAGGGGTTCAGAAGAAGCGACCAGCAAGTGGGAAGTGAGTTGGAGGTGGAGTTCTAATCCGTGAGGAGTCCCTGCCCTTCTTGAGCCTTATGCCAGGCTCTGAATCTGAAGCCTCAGTGCTCAGGCCACCTGGCGAACAGGGAGGGATACAGTCAAACATCCACTGTGGAGCCGATCCCGAGAGTATCTGCCCAGACTGGAAGCTTAATACCAGCCAAGTTAGCCATTGGCATCCTTGTGGACCCCGATCTGAAGGCTGCCCTGTGACTTGACAAAGATGAAAGGAAGGTCTTTGGCCCTGCGTGGGTGGGGCTCTGGGCTGCAGGGAGTAGGGATGGGAGAAACTGGGGCTTTTCCTGAGTGCCAGCCCATGGCATATGCAGTCGCTTATCACCCATCCTCACAGCTGCGAAAACTGCGGTTCCCAGGCAGCAAAGAGGGGCTAGAGCTGAGTCTGATTCCAAGCCTGGCTTCTTCCACAAAGAAAGGAGAGAGCACTGTGAGGGCATCAGAGTCTCGAGGGTTGCGGATCCAGTGTTTCTTCTCTGGCCTCATTTCCTGCCCTTGCCCTCTTATCTTCTGTCTTAGCCACCTAGAAATTCTGCTGTGCTTCTATCACCTCCAAGCCTTTGCACTTCCTGAACCCTCTCCATGGAATGCCATTCCTCCACCTAGTCTGCTTGGCAAACATTATGCTTTGGAAGCCTTCCCTAACCTTTATGGGCTTCCACGGAACTACACCAAACTCTGTGCTCCCCTGGAGCAAACCCTCAGCTCACTGTTCTAAGAGTTACTGGTTCTCACATCTGTCTGCCCCCACCAGACAGCGCAAGGTACTCAATTCCCTTCCTGTCGGCCGACACCGGCAGATTGGGTGTTCAGAAGGCATCTGCTGACTGACAGAATGAGTGCATGGATTCCTTCACTTCCTAAGCACCTCCTCTGTGCTAGGCACTGACCCAGGCCCAGGGGATCTGGCACAAAATGTCATAGACATGGCCCCTGCTTTCAGGTGTGTATGTTTTGTTAGGGAAAAGTCAGACAGTAAACACAGAGGATGGATATCTGTACAAGAGGACTTCTTTTGGTTGAGTGGTCAGAAGTCATTTTAGTGGGGAATTAATTATAGGTTGAAATCTAGGTGGCTACAAGGAGCCAGCCTGCAGAGTATAAAAGAGCATTCCAGGAACCCAGAGAGGGAATATTTGGAGTAAAAGAACCTCCCTCCCTCAAATATCCATCAGTAGGTGACTGAATTAAATGTGATCTATACATAGAACCGAATATTGCCCAGCAATGGAAAAGAATGAATTAGATCTTTGTAGATCAATATGGAAAGATCTCAGAAACTGTGTTCTCATGGTAAGAAACATGGCAAGTGAAAACTCCACTGAGATGCCCTTTATCCCACCTATCAGTTTAGCAGAAAATCAGCTTAGCAGAAAATTCATAGTTTAACACTATACTGTGTTGACCAGATTGTGGGGAAACAAGGCTAGTGGGGGCCACAATGATATAACCCCTGTAAAATTGTAACTATCAAAATTATAAATCCAAATACTCCTTGACCCAGCAATCCCACTTCTGGAATTCAATGCTATAGCATTCTACTATGTGCATGATTTTTCACTGTAGAATTGTCATTTTTAAAAAATGGAGACAGTGCAAGTGTTCATCACGGGGATCTGCCCACTCATATCTCCATCCCAGCCTACGTCTAGTAAGGGAAGGAAAGGGAAAGAAACTTTCAGGAGCCTGGTAACTCATCTGCCAATCTCTCCCCAGCTTCCCTCCACCAATTCCCTTGTTCCCTTGTGGCATAGGAGGGGGCATGAGGGGGAAGGCTGGTGCAGAAGTAAGAGCCCCAGGCTAAGGGATCCACTTCCACCCCCTACTTGCTGCTGAACTTCATGTTAGTCCCAGTTCTTCTTCGGGCCTCTCAAGAGGAATGATGAAGCAATGAGGCATGTCCCCACCCCCAACCCACACATCCCCAAATTATTTATAAGGCACAGGACACACATAGATATATCTATTAGAATAGGCTGTCAGAGGATCCCTGTAGGACCTTGGATCAGGAACCAATGACCAGGGTATTGTGAGTCCTTCTCATCTGAGAGAGTGGAGCTGGGCTGAGCTGAGGTTGGGTGCAGGCAAGAAAGGTATCCAGGTGTCAGCAGTGGAAACAGCTTAGCCAAGGAACCAGCGTTGCAGTATCTGGGTCAGGTTGAGCAGGAGAGGTCCAATCCCCTGGGGCATGGCCCCAGAATTTGTGTTCTCAGCATAGAACCTCGCCACCTCCTCGTTGGGGTTGCCCTGGGCCGGGTCGAA